>NC_080686.1:63178883-63479023 GCF_030445035.2 Dasypus novemcinctus | reverse complement strand
AAGGCACCCAATTACTTGAGCCACATCTGCTTCCTACTTGTTGTGTTTCCTTGCTGGGTCTCCTCATTGGATCTCCTCTTTGCAACATCTTGTTGCATCAGCTCATTGTGTCAGCTCACCGTGCTAGCTCTTCCTGTCAACTCACTGTCTTGCTCTTCTTCTTTAGGAGGTACTGGGAACTGAATCCAGGACCTCCCATGTGAGAGGTAGGCACCCAACTACTTGAGCCATATCCACTTCCCCCTCAATATTATTTTTAATGACTACTGGGTATTACATCATATGACTGTGTTATCATTTAGCTAACCAGTTTCCTATTACTGGACATTCAGTTGTTTTCCAGTGTTCTGCAGCTGTAAATCATGTATGCAGTGGGTGCCATGAAGCCCAGGACCGTGTCTAATTTATACCCTCTGTGTAGTCCCAACACCTTGTCTCATCCCTGACTGAAGGTCCCTGAATGCTGCAGCCAACATCCTCTGTCTTTGAGCATGTGTTCTATTATTCCTTAGAATGTTTCCAACTGTCCATTTTTAAAGCTCCTGTGAGGGTTGGTACAGCTTACACATCTCCTGCCCACTAGCAGCATATATGAGTGTCTGAAACAAGAATGGCCTCTGCCTCTTTGTGTTGTCTTTTTCTATTCTTTAGACTTTTTCAATGTTCACAAACAAAGCATTGATTTTGAACAATAAGCAATCAAAATTTAGGGGATTCTTTTATACCTTGGTTGATACACAAAGTAATTTTTTAAAGGCTCAGACATTTTGAAAATATAATTGATGGACCAGAAAAAAGAGAAAAAGAAAAAGCACATACTGCTGCAAGGTAGGTTTTTTCCCCTTGGTATTTCACTTTACCTTTGTTGCAAAAATTTTGAAGTTCAGTTACTCTGTGTGTGTGTGTATAATATACATATATATAAATGTTTGTAAATTTTGACAACTGCAGCTTCTATTTTGATGAGTAGAATAGTGTTGCTACTTGGACACAATTATAAATTGTGTCTATCACAACCAATTCTAAGTACATTTCTGCCCCACAGTTTTCTCAATTTAGTTAGAATATTGTTTTTACCATGCTAGTATGTTCTACCAAAATTTGTATTATTGCCATAAAAATACATTTTATTTTCTATGATGAACTTTTTTTATTCCCCCTCTAGCTAGCTTGCTGCTCTGTTTCCATTTGCTATGTATTCTTCTGTGTGTCTGTATTTATTTATTTACTTACTTACTCATTTAATTTATTCCCCCCCTTGCAGCTTACTTGTCTGCTCTCTGTGTCCATTCGCTGCGCGCTCTTCTGTGTTTTTTTTTTAACTCGTCTTCCTTTTTTTTGTTGTTGTGTCACCTTGCTGCGTTGGCTGTCTGGAGCACTTGTGGGCCAGGCAGCGCTCCAGGCCATGTGGGCCAGCTTGCCTTCACAAGGAGGCCCCAGGATGCGAACCCAGAGCCTTCCATATGGTAGACGGGAGCCCAGTTGATTGAGCCACAGCCGCTTCCCGTCCTTGATGAACGTTTTAACAGAAATTTACCATAGTACTCATATTAATGGCCCATTAAAAACTTTACTTTGAGTGCATGAAATAGGTAAAGGGAAAAAAAATGAACCGGTACTAAAATCAACTGGTTTGCTCCTGATCATCTAATTAAACTCACATAAAACTAGCATTATTTAAATGTTTGTTAAGCTCTTTTGCTAATGGAGCCAACACATTAGCAACTATTACTTTACTCTTTTCATTTGCTCTAAATCAGAGATAGACAACTTCTGTCCTTGGGTCAAATCTGGCCCGCTCTCTATTTTTGTAAATAAAGTTCCATTGTCACACAGTACACTCATTTGTTTATGTATTGTCTAAGCTGCTTCTCTCCTGCAGTGGCAGAGTTGAATAGTTGCAATAGAGACCATATGGCCCACAAAGCCAAAAATATCGACTCTGACTCTTTGCAACCCCTGATATAAATGAAAAATATATAAACATACCTTCCACACAGCTATACATCTAAAATTGTCTTTTTTTGAGTAGTGTCTTAAGAGTACTAATTTTTCAAGTAGATACTCTTCTAGATTTGTGTCTTCTGGTTCTTACTTACCAGTAATATTTGGTAATATTATATTACCAATATAATAATATTCCCTTCCCCTTCCCCTTCCCCTTCCCCTTCCCCTTCCCCTTCCCCTTCCCTTTCTTTCTTTCTCATTCTTTTTTTGAGGTACCAGGGCTGGGGATTGAACCTGGGACCTCATATGTGGGTACTCAACCACTGAGCAACATTGACTCTCCTGACTTGGCCTCTTCACTTGTTTGCTTGTTGTTTGTGTTTTGTTTTTAAGGAGATACTGGGACAGAACCCAGGACCTCCCATATGGGAAGCAGGTGCTCAACCACTTGAGCCACATCCACTCCCCTAGAACTTCATTTTTAATTTAAAAGTATTTTCATCATCTAGCTCATTGCAGCCAAGTGTTTATTGCAAAAATTTTTTTGTGTTACTAAACAATAAAATTGTTATAGCTTTATACCATATAATAAATAAGAAACTATTTAAGCCAGAGGCATTAGACTATTCTCTATATGCTCTGTGGTATTACTCAAGCTCCTCCCCCTAGGCCTTCCCTCCCCAAAAAACCCAATATGTCATGCACTCAGCATAAAATTTATGACATTTCCCACTGACTTGCCAGCTGGAGGCCCTGCAGTTTAATAGTCTTCCAAGCCAAAGCATGGGCCACAAACCCAAGGGACAGCAGTCTCAAGTACTTCTCCCACCAGTGTGAGCCCAGAGGGAGTCAACTGCGTGTTTCACATCAGATAACACTTCAAGTAGTCCTTGAAAGGAAAGTGTAAGTTACATAGCTTTGGAAAAGAACCAGGCTGTCACTGGGTGGTCATCTTTCTGATTAATCCATGTTTTAAAGTGAGAACTTGGTTCTCGGCACATGCATCTCACATACCTTCAGGTGGAACCATGAGGAAAGCTGGAAGCACAAAGAGATCAGCCAACGACAGCTTCTTTAAACGCAATCATCAATAATAATACTTCATTAATAAACAAAAAGTCCTGGACAAATGTAAACTGGACAGGACGCTGGGGTCACAGAGTAAACTGCAACCATCCTGTGTTCTTAGGTTACTTCAGGAGCAGGGGGAAAAGCTAAACTTAAAAATGATGGAAGAGTGTTCCCGGGTACTCTGGGGCTGTCTGAAGCTCTCCTTTGAAAGCAGAGCCTCATGCTCTCATTTCACTGCCATTTCCAAAACCTCTTTCTCTGACAATCAGTTTGCTTTCACCATCATAGAAAGCAGCCCATAAAAATGAACTAATTCCCTCCTTTGTAGATACCAGCTTAGTTTTTTAACAGGTAGCATTGTTTTAAATGTACACTTTCTGTTTATTTTGCCATGTTATAATCTGCTGTGTCAACCACCTACACATTCGTTTTATTTGCTCCACCTTTTCTTCATTCACTCATTGAACATTTTCTTTCCCACTATGTTCCGGACACTGTGACAGGAGCAGGGACCCAGCAACACAATGGTGAACCAGGCAGAAATGGTTCCTGCCCTGGCAGGATGCACCACGAATTTGCCAGAGAGCACAAGGGGCATTGTCCGCATTCGCATTGTCCGGGAAGAAAAGGCGCTTTCACTGTGGCTGAATTCCATGTGTTTTTGTAGAATGACAGGAGCTTCTGGATGAGGTTTTGATCTGCTTCAAGTGGTTTCCCCCCTTCTCTCCCTGCCCCACTGTGTTCGAGAGCAGTGTCTGCAGCTGTCTCGGGAGGTGCGGCACTACGGCTACATCCGGCTGGATCCCTGTACCTGCGACTTCCCAGAACCGGGCTGCGAGGCCACTGTTGCTGTCGGCAACGATGAGATCTGCTGCCGGGTAGCCCTGCCTGATAACCAGACACGGGATGTTGTTTTCCAGATGAGCAGGGTGAAGTGCTGGCAGGTCACTTTCCTTGTGAGTATCTTGGCACCTGGCCTTACCGAGGATGTCCTCCACCTGTGATTTAAAAATCCAGTTGCCCTTCATTTTCAGATCAGCCCTAGATGGGATGCTAGGTTGGCACTGGAGAGGCAGGCTTGTCATTTGAATCAGTGCTTTGAGGTGAGTGGCATCTGAGCCACATCAAACTTTTGAACATCACCTATCTGTAGTCTGGTATAGACTCCCCTCCCCTAGCAGTAGAGACACCAGTGTTCTTGTCTTCCACCAGGCTTCATGGCCACTCAGATGGTAGCTATGGTATTAACAGCATATAGTAATAATAGCTACCATTTATTGGGCGCTTACTCTGTGCTCAGTGCTGGCATGAGCTCTACCTTTTGGAACTGGATGTGGATCAACAGAGCTATTCTTAAGGGTCCCTAGCATCACAGTGGCATGCCATCTCCTCCCAAGAGAAACCCTTAGGATCAGATCTATTGATCTACTGAGTGCCTACTTTGTACCAGGAACTGTGCTGGCCACTCACTGTCACATCTATTATTTCATTAAATGCATACAACCTTGCTGAATTTATTAGTTCTCATAATTTTTTAAAAAATATTTATTTTTTATTTATCTCTCCCTTTCCCCACCTCCCCCCAGTTGTCTGCTCTCTGTGTCCATTCACTGTGTGTTCTTCTGTGTCCACTTGCATTCTTGTCAGTGGCACCAGGAATCTGTGTCTCTTTTTGTTGCGTCATCTTGTTGTGTCAGCTCTCTGTGTGTGTGGTGCCACTCCTGGGCAGGCTGCCCTTTTTTCACATGGGGTGGCTCTCCTTGCAGGGTGTACTCCTTGTGCGTGGGGCTCCCCTATGCAGAGGACACTCCTGCGTGGCATGGCACTCCTTTCACACATCAGCACTGTGCATGGGCCAGCTCACCACATGGGTCAGGAGGCTCTGGGTTTGAACCCTGGACCTCCCATATGGTAGGTGGATGGTCTATCAGTTGAGCCAAATCCGCTTCCCTCATAATTTCTTTTTAAGCAAAGTCCTTAGGATTTTCTTTATATAAGATCATGTTATGTATGAATAAAGATAGTTTAAATTCTTCTCCAATCTGAATGCCTTTTATTTCTATTCCTTGCCTAGTTGCCCTGGTAGGACCTCCAGTACAATGCTGAATAGAAGTGATGAGAGCAGACATTCTTGTCTTGTTCTGATCTTAGGGGGAATGCATCTAGTTTTTGGCATTAAATAGTGATGTTAGCAGTGGAGTTTTCATGGATACCCTTTTACAGGTTGAAGAGGTTCCCTTCTATTCATGGGTTTTTTAGTGTTTTTTTTTTTAATCATAAAAGAGTGTTTGACTTTTTTCAAATGCCTTTTCTGTGTATATTGGGATGAGTATATGGTTTTTGTTTTTTATTCTATTGAGATGGTGAATTAACATTAATTAATTTTGCAGGTTAAACTAACTTTGCGTTCCTGCAAAACACCCCACTTGGCCATGGTATATACTTCTTGTTATATATTGCTGGATTCCATTTTCAGTATTTTGTTGAGGATCTTTACATCTATATTCACAAGAGATTTTGGTCTGTAGTTTCTTTTTTTGTGATCCCTTTGTCTGGTTTTGGTATCAGGGAAGACCTCTCTAGATTTCTGTCTCTGTGAAGGGCCCTTCTCTTCGTTATTCTATCCCACAAATTGTAACCTTGACTTCTTCAAACTTTTATCTCTTTATCCTCAATTCTGCAAGAGCCCTGGGCTCTGGTTTCTCCTGTCTGCACTTCATCCTGGAAACTCCTCTGCGCAGTCAGCTGGGATGATGTCTGGGCTCACCTCATTTGTTTTCCTTCTCTCGGGGTTAACAGTCCTGCACTACCTGTTGTCAATGTCTGAACACAGTTGTTTCCTTGTTCATTTTTTAATACTGATGCCAGCATTTCTAAAATATAAATCTAATTGTGCTATTTTCCAGCTTTAAAATCTTTGAATGAATGCTGCCCTCAAGATAAAGTCCAGATTCCTTAACAGAGCTTATAAAACCTGTAACAGTTAGTGCTCTTAGATGGCAAACAATAGAAACCAACACTTCTTGCTTTAGTGAAAAAAGAGATTTATTGTAAGAATATAGAGTTAACCCCTAGTTCAGAGGAAAAACTGAAGCACAGGCTTAGGAAAAGTCAAGAACCAAAGAGGCTGAAGGTTTCTAGGAAGCAGGATCTCTTTATCCGGACCTGCTCCTTGCATCTCTCTGCTCTGGAATCAAATGAGGATCCAGAGTGTATTTGCCCCAAGCCTGGGTCAAGTGCCACCCTCTGGCAGGACAGAGTACCCTGACACTACCAAGACAGACACAGAGGAAGAGGGATGGCGCTCCGAGGGAATTTAAGACTCAGTTACTAGAAGGAAGAATAAATGCTATATAGGCAAACATCACAGGCGTTCCCTACCAGAGTCTCTGGGGTCTGGTCCTCGGCTCTCACCACACGCCATGCCTTGGAGCCTGGGCTCCCGCTACTCATTGCCTTGCAGTGTGTCCAGCTTGCTAAGTGCCCTCCTAGTTCAGGGCATTTGTGTTTGTTCATTCTTCTACCAGGAATTGCCTTTCACTCTCTCCCAAAACAACAAAACCACCACAACAAACTTGGATAACGTCTAATTCGGCTCTGATGCCCATCCCCCCAGGATGCCTCCTTTACCCTCCCAGTCTGCTTCTAAAGGTCTGTGTTTGCTTCCCTTATTATTCTATCAAATTGCAGTGATTTACTTTCATGGCTCCTCAGTAAAGTGATAGCTCCTTAGGATTATGGACAGTGTCATTTGTTTTTAATTTTGCCTAACACATAACAGGCCTTTAAGTTTCTATTGAATTTCAAATAATATCTTTTCTTCTATAGGGGACTCTGCTGGATACGGATGGGCCCCTGCAAACTCTCAGCCAGAACTTAGAGCTCAGATTTCAGTACAGCGAGGACAGCCGCTGTCAGTGGTTTGTTATTTACACCAGACAGGTGAGTCCCAGGAAGGAGCGTGAACAGCCTGTGTGCTGACATGCCAACTTTCTTGGGTGGACAAAGCACAGCTCCCTAACCCAACCACCACGGGGCACTAGAGTGTGCTACCTACTCTCTTTTTTGGCCTGTAATACCTTTTATTTCGTTTTGGTTTTGTTTTGTTTTATTTTGCTAGTCACCATGGCCTTCATATCAGTTAGAAATGAATTTAGTTAACAAGTAACAGAAGACTTAACTGACAGTGGCGTAGACCAGACTTTTTCTTAAAGGGCCAGAGGGTAAATATTTTAGGCTTGGTGGGCTATATGGTCTCTATTGCAAAAACTCAGCTCTGTTAATTGTAGCACAAAAGCAGCTATAGATAATATGAAAACAAACGGGTATGGCTACATTCCATTAAAACTTTATTTATAGAAACAGATTGTGGGCTGGATTTAGTCTATAGACGTAGTTTGCCGACCTAGCTTAGACAATACAGATTTTTATTATCTCACTTAATCAGAATACTGATAGTAGATAGATGATTGGCAACTCTATTATTCTCTTGGCCATTTCCAAGCAGATAAAGCAGTCCTTTTTATCTGGAAAGCAAAAGTTTTTCCCAGAAAGCCTCCCATTAGACTTTCCATTATGTTCATGGGCCAGAAATGGGTCATGGCCACCTCTAGCTGCAAGGGAGTCTGGGAGCCAAGTATCTAATAAAAAGGACCAGAGTGTGTGACTGGCTTAGAGTAAAAGAGATTCCTTACCTGGGGCTGGATACTTTGTAATCTCAAATTAAATCATGGTTCCATTAGCAAGAAGGGGTATTAGATAAATATCAGTGTCTGACACAGACTTAATAACGAAAATTGAATAAAAATCCTAAGAAGAAAAGCTGGAATATAATCTAGGGACAGAATAACATTGTGAACTTGATGTGGATGAGGATTGTGGTTGGTAGTACAATACAAGAATATTCTTCTATGAACTAGAACAAATGTATGTCTCTATTACAAGGTAATCTTTCATGATCTGTAACAAATGTTCCACAATACAGGGTGTTGGTAGAGGGATATTGTACTGGAATTCTGCATGATTGTTTTGTCAGCTCACAACCTTTCTAATAAAAAAATATATATATATTATTAAAAAAAGACCAAAAAAAAGAAAATCCTAATAAGAAATCTAATTTTTTAAACACCAAATCCAACTGAAAAATTATTCAACCAATTAAAACTATTTCAAATTGGAATCAAACCTATAAATGTTCTAAAACAGAATCAAAGAATCAAAATAATCTTTGTATCAACATTATATTCATCAATTTGAGACCCTGGTGATCATCTGAGTTTCAAGGAATATTCTGGCTTCAAGTAACCAAAGGCCCCTTTCAACTTTTCACTTCTAAGTATAGTTGCGGTCTTAAGATAATAGATATCAGAGTCCTCTGAAAAAACACAATGTTTTAAACCGAAATCCTAGGTTAAAGAATGGGTTCTCAGGTTCATCTTAAGTATGAAATATCCTTAGGGAAATGATAGGATGGTTTGCAGTAACTTGGAGAGATGAAGAGCAATTTGGGCAGTGAAACTATCGCCCCCCCCCCGAATGCTAAGTGCAGTAGTTAAATTTTATGATAGTCTTTTAATCCAGTCACTATCTAATGAGCTTAAGCCGCTATAGAGATGCAATAAATATTTTTTTAAAGGATTCCTAGGAAGGTCTGAGTGTGGTTTTATTGATATGTACCCAAAGGCTACCTCTGCAAAAGGCAGAAATGTGGCTTGTGTGCCCTACAAATAGAAATGAGGACTTGGGCCCAGATCCTTTCTAGGTCCTTTGAATGAACGCTCAGTCCCTTTACATTTAATCATCTTGGTGTTGTTTGCAGCACAGTCCTAGTGTACACTGTGTGGGAGTATGGGCTTGGTTCACGTCCCCTGGAGCACTGTGAAATGTCCTGGCTGCATCAGCTCAGGGGTTTGATGTTTAACTATTTCATACCCAGATTTTGTGTAGGTCACATGTATGCATAGATAAATAGGGCCCATTCATAGCAAAACTGGGAATTGGTCCAAATTTGTCTTTGCATATAAACCCTGTTACCTCTGATAACTTTTTTCTTATTGGTGACAACCCTTTTTCTTCTCTCCTCTCTGCTTTCTCTTCCTTGTTTAAATAAAATGAATTCCTATCATGCTCTACAGCCCTGCAAGACTTCAAGATGTTACCCCTGTACAGCCTATTCACCCCCTAATTATGCTTTCTCTGCCCACCCCCAAAGTGCCTTCCACTTTGGCAACCACCCCAGCCTGGATTTTCTCTCTCTTTCCTCTTCCCCTTTCCTCCACTGCCCTCCTGGCCCAGGGAGCATTCTTGAACACACACCTATAATGAGGCAGAAAGAGAAAACAGCCACTCAAGAATCAAGAGCAGGACAAGGGAGAGAGGATTGGTGGAAAAAGAGTAAATGGAGAAATCTTAAGGAACCTTAAATTTGGCACGTAAGGGTGAAGATCCTAGAACAAAGAAGCTCCAGCTTTCGTGTAGGAAGATGTGTAACCAGTGTGTATGTTGGCAGTAATGAGGATGATTAACCCACAGGTGATACTGGGCCTGGCTATCAGACTTGAAAGTCAGTGACTATAGATTCTGGAAAAAAAGAAAGTGAAGAAAAAATAAAAACATTTTTCATTAGTTCAGTAAAAGCAATAAGGTGCTAACTCTTTCAGACAGGTTACTATTTATGTCTAAATAATAGGTCTCAATAATTACATATGCAATTGCCATTTGTTTTTTCGATTATAATCAGTTTTTATTGTTTATTGCTGATATGATCTTTTGCTTACAAAATAATTAGGAAAAGGGAATAAGAGAGGGTAGTTTGTTTATGTCATCTAGTCTTAGGTTGTTAAAGTGACTGACCTGAAAAAACACATTTTAAGCCAGTGTGAGAAGTGGCTAATTGACTAACCAGAGTAAGAAAGACTCAGATGACTTATAATAATTCTAATCAGAGTACATGTTGACAGGGCAGATGGTGAATGTCACTGAAAGGCAAATTTTACTTATTTACTCTTTGTTTCCTAGCTTCTATAATTTTTTTTCATTTCTTATATTTATATATTTTTTTAATTAGAGAAGTTGTAGGTTTACAGAAAAATCATGCAGACAGTACAGAGTTCACAGATTTCTTTATTAACACTTTGCATTAGTGTGGTACCTTTGTACCATATTATTATAATAATATTGATGAAACGATATTATTATAATTATACCATTAACTATAGTCCATAATTTACAGTAGGCTTCATGGTATTGTACAATTCTATGGTTTTAAAAAATTTTTATTCTGATAACTTAAATGCAACCTAAAATTTCCCATTTACCATATTCAAATATATAATTAGTAGTGTTAATTACATTTACAATGTGATGCTCCCATCACCACCATCCATTACCAAAACTTTCCTATCAGCAAAGGGGTAGTTTTAAGAGGGAAAAAGATTATTACTGAGATTGTGGACATTTTTCAATGTCTTTTAAAAATCTACTGTAAATATATATACATAAGAAAATTTATGGTTACTTGCTAATTACTCTTTATGCAAATTTCTGGAAATTAAAGAAGAAATCTAAATTCTCTAGGACAGAGCTCAAAATGTTCTTTGCAGTGGGAAGAAGGAAGAGAATGATGATATCTTCAGTTGAGAGCTGTTTTTTTCTGGGTTTCTTAGGCTTTTTTGCTGAGTAGCTGCTTGAAAAAGATGATCACAGAAAAGATGGTAAAGCTAGCTGCAGAGAATCCAGAAATGGTAAGCGCTCTTATCTGTGTATATTTTTCATTTGTAAGTTCCCGGTATTCGCTGACAGTGTAAGCTGAGACCAAATTACACCAATGAATTCCCAGGACCAGCAAGTCCTGGGGTGTAGGAGTAGGGGCAGAATCCAAACGACACTGAAGTGAATTCCCTTCCCTTGTGGGGATCAGTGAGGGGCTTCTGGCCAGAATGCCATGGCAGAAGGGAACCTGTCTTTAGAGTTCAAGCCATTTTTCCAATGAGAAATCATCTTTGCATTGCTGAGAACTTTTTAAGCCTCTACTCTGCTCTCTAATGTTTCAATTTGTATTTAGTACTTTTTAAGAGGGTGGATGACCTATTTCATTTAAATTGATCTTTACTTGGCTTTGTAGCTTCTTTCTGAGAGAATGTTGCATTTTATCCTTGTTTATCTTTTTCTTAAAACTGGAAGTGTTTTTCCAGGGAAGGTAAAATTCACTGTCTCTTAGTGTTTGAGCAATTCAAAATGTACTTGGGGGAAGCAGATGTGGCTCAAGTGATTGAGCTCCTGCTTACCATATGGGAGGGCCCAGGTTCAGTTCCCAGTACCTTCTAGAGAAGACGAGCAAGACAGCGAGCTGGCATGGCAGGCTGGCACAGTAAGCTAAAGCAGCAAAGGAGACATAAAGAGGAGACACAAAGAGAGACACAACAGATGTGGGAGCGGAGGTGTCTCGAGCAATTGAGCACCTCTCCCCCTCATGGGAGGTCCCAGGTTCAGCTACCAGTGCCTCCTAAAGAGAAGACAAGCACTCTGTGAATGGACACAGAGACCAGACAGCGAGCACGCACAACGGGGTGGGGGGGGTGGAATAAATAAATTAAATAAATCTTAAAAAAAAAAAATGTACTTGAGAGGAGCAAATCAGAGCAATAAAAGAATTAAGGAGACTCTTTAAAAGAGTAACAAAATCCAACCTCTTACATAGGAACCACTCCAGTAGGCTCTGATCATTAGATATTAAAAAGAAGAAAGTAATTAACTGAAGTTATCCCATTAAAAGAGAGAAGTGCTCTCATATATGGATGAATAAAATGTAAGCTACTTGAAATACTTGTACAATGAATAGTAAAGAGTTTGCCCAACAGAAGAGAGTGGTGATCTATATGAAGTTTGAAAGAAAACACAACCACACTAACTACATTCCTCAGATTTGCATATGAATAGAAATCTATAGTTTATCACTTTGGCTGACAGCAAAATCGGCATATTAGTGAATACTTGTATTGCTTTATATAATTACTTCCCAAGTTTTATTTCCACAAACTGTTTCAATTTTTTCCCTTATTTTTGTTTTTGGTAAGAAAAGTTAAGAACCTTCCTTTTGAAAATCGGGTTTTCATGTTTTGTTGCTGTTGAAGGGATAGTCCACATTTCAATCTGGAATTTCATCTACACACCCCTGGATATAATGGGACTCTGGAAGCTGTTCATACTTATCCTCGATTCTGAACCCCCACACAAAGCACGGTGGACTAGAGCAAGTCATGTGGAGCTTAAAGTAACCAAATAAGTGTATGCCTGTAACATTCTAGGTAAACATATACAGTCTGAATTGACACATATCACAAAAATCTTGTATAGACTAGTACCAAAGTTCTCTATTTTGCAAAGCAGGTTCTGATTCCAAGCTTTTGGTAAACATGGGGAATCTGGGCTGAGAAATTGAGGAAATGGGAACCAAATTAACCCCTTAATAAAGTAGATGGTCCCTAGAAGCAGATTAAATGGTATTGGTTTTAGCCTCGTAAGGAAGGAAGGAAGGAAAGTTTAGTGCTAACTTGAAGTTAATGAGCTGAGAGTAACTTTAGGAAATGCTTTCAAAGGTGACACCTGACCATTTATGAAAAGATTATTAAAATTTGAAGTCAAAAAAATTCATTAAAGAAAAATGTAAGCACCCAATACATACACAAAAATCATGTTAAGTTCTTCAAGGCAATATTAGCCACAAACCAGAAGAAGAAAAAAAAATGTAGCATTCTTCCTAAAGCTATACTTCTACACAAAAGCCTAAATAAATTTTGTTAATATTTGCTACTTTAAGTAGAGCAAAATCATAATGATTGCTTTATTTGAAAATAAAGTATGTTAGGATTAAATTTGGCTGTATATAGCAGAAAACAAAAGACAAAAGTATCTTGAACAAAATAGAAATTTGTTTCTTTCTCATCTAAAAGGAACCCAAAGGTAGGCAGTTGAGGACTGGCATGGTGGTTCCATTATGTCACCAGGGACCTTTCTACTCTCTCATCTTCAGTGTGTGGTTTTCATCTAATGTCCAAGATGACTGCTGGAGCTCTAGTCATTACATCCACATTACAGGCAACAGGAAAGAAGAAGAAACGAAGAAGGGCTCCCCTCTTTTCTTCTAAGGAGGATTCTCAGAAGCTCACACAGAATTTCTGCTTGCAGCTCATTGGTCAGAAGTTAATCGCATCTCATAGCCACACTTAGCTGCAAGGGAGTCTGGTAAATATAATCTCTTAGCTGGGTGTGTTGTCTCTCAGAATAAAGTGCGTATTATTACTAAGGAGAGAGGACAGAATGGTTAATGGTGTACCAGCGGTCCCTGCCATGTAAAGAATTCCAAAAGGTACCAAGAAAACAAAGCAGATGTATTTTACACAGATGTGTTTCCAAAGACTTTCTGAAAGTAGCAGCAGCAGCACCATTTTGTATATTCAACTATATCTGACTATATGAAAGGTATATAAAAAGTACGGTGGTGAATAATTTTCCAAATTGAAAAATAGTTTGTATTTTAATAATCCTGCAGCAGTTTGAGATTATTTATGAATTCCAAAAAGAGATTATGTTTATAAACTGGTTTATTCCTCTGGGTGTGATGCCCTTTGTATTAGATTCAACTGAGATGTCTTTAATTAAATTGTGTTAAGAATAGAGCTTTGATTCAACCATGTCAGTAGGGTTAACTCAGGTCAAGTCTCCACCCCCTTGGTGAGCTATATAGATGGATACTTGCTCAAAAAGATACACGGAAGAAGGCACAGGAAGGAAGAGAGCTCCATAGACACAGAAGAGGAGAGAATTTGGTCGTTTTGATCCTGCCATGTGATAGAAAGGAAAAGGCTGAAACAGCTAAAGCCCCAGGGAGAGCTGAGCCATTCGCCTGGTAATTTGCAGCTGAAGAGACCAGAGTCCTGAGCAGCTGAGAAGGCCCTGAAAGACACGAGCCCTCCAGCCTACAGCTGAGATCTTTAAAAGTTGGGCCCATGGAGCCTTAAGAGGAAGAGGAAGGCTGAACCCTCAGAGATTGGCAACCATCTTGCTTCAACATGTGGCAACAGACTTTGGTGAGAAAATACCTCTTACAGTACCTTGAGTTGGACTCTTTAAGGTCTTTTAACTGTAAGCTTTTACCACAAATAAATACCATTTATAAAAGCAACAGATTTCTGGTACTGTGCATCAGCACCCCTTTGGTTGACTAATACAAATCCATACTTAGTTTGTTTTATTAGTAAATGTCCCACTCTATATTTTCCTAAATAATAAACAATACTAAATAATTCATTCCTTCATTCTGTCATTTACAAATGCCTGTATCTATCAGTCTCTGGCTAGGAACTGAGTAACCAGTGTTAAGATGCTCATTTGCCAAAGGAAAAAGGCGTTTAGTAAAGAGACATTTACAGTACTGGAGTGTTAAGCATTATGCCATGTCTGTGATAGTCATATAATGCATAGTTATTTAAGAGTCATTCTCTTCCTTTCCAATAAGAAAAATCCACCGACCCTTTCCCCCAAAACGCTGGCTCTTACTAGGTATGCCAGATACTTCGTTTGTCTGTCCAGATCCACTCTCCACTCTTCTCCACCCTGTTCTGTGACCCAGGAGGCTGACCTTTGCTTACTACAACCTTGATCTCTGGCCGCTGATTGGAGGATGGGAAAAAAGTGAGATCTCTGTCCCTGCTGGGTCTCTGTGGGGGCATTTCCCCCTCTGAGGCCCGTAGCTCCTGTCAGGCTGCCCCTCCCTACAGCTACAGCTCCTCTTCTCTGCTTCCTGCGATAGCTCTCACCTTCCCCCTCAGGCCTAGCATGGGAGGCCTGCTTCCCCGCCTTCCACCACCACCATCACCAAAGCCCTTGTTGCTGGCCCCTGGGGGCTCCAGTGTGCCTTCTTTAGTTCATTTAACCCTGCCCACCCTTCCACACCTCCGTTAAATAGCTTAATAGTTCCTTTTTAAAAAAATTTATTATGGCAACATATATATAGCATAAAATTTCTGGTTTACAGTTTACAGTTTTACATTTTACAGGTCAGTGGTACTAACTGCATTCACAATGTTTTGCAACCATGTCTACCATTCATTATGAAAACATGTTCATTACTCCAAATAGGATCTCTGTACCCATTAAGCAATATCTCCTCATTCTCTCTACTACCCTCCCCCTGCTTAACCTCCAAGCTACCTTCTGTCTCTATCAATTTGCTTATTTTAGATATTTCATATAAGAAGAATCATATGATATTTGTTTTTTTCCTGCTTATTTCACTCACCGTATTTTCATGTATGTTACTTTTCATCCATGGTCTGGCATGTATCATAACTTCATTCCTTTCTTTATGGCTAACCCATATCCATTGTATGTATATAACATCTTTTGTTTATTCATCTGTTGATGAACATTTGGATTGTGAATAATGCCTCTGTGAACATTGCTATGAAAATATCTGTTGGAGTCCCTGCTTTCAATTCTTTTGGGTATATACCTGATGTAGAATTCTTGGGTCACATGGAAATTTCTTTGTTTAAAATCTTCCCTTTTGAAAACTCTCCTCAATTAACCTATATGAGTGCACCATCTGTTTCTTGCTGGGACCCTGACTGTTACATTCTCTTTACCTTGCCTACCTGAGGCATTTTCAAGTGTCTTGAACTTCAGTTTGATTCTTCATTTGATTAATATTGCCTTTTGATTAATCAAAACCCCAGTTGGCTTTGATTCAGCATATTTATCGGAGCTCTGTGGATTACTTCAGGATTTGTAAGGCATTTAATTTCATGTGAAGTCCTTTTAAAAGCAGTGTTAAATCACAAAATCTATAAACAACAACCGATATTAAACATTAAGCTTCACTTAACTTTTGGGACTCGATTTCTGTATAACATTTGGATGCTTATAATTTAAGTGGGACCATGCCGCTGGCATGCAGGTGTGCCTGTTGACTGGCAGCCTTCGGGACGATTATCAGGGAAAGCGAAATGTGCTAGTTTGAGAGATTATTTGTGTGCTTGCTTTTCTGGGCTGTGCTGACTGACAGTTTGCTAATCTATTTAGCAGATTGAAGTCCCAGAGCAAAGCAAAAGTAAGAAAAACCACACTCAACAAAACCAGGTCTGTGAGTAAAATTATGTAATTGGATTATTATAATTTTGATGAACGTGCCTTTTCCCCTCTAAGTAACCAGGGTCATTCTATTTCCAGTGATATGCCAGAACTCTGATTTTCAGAATTGCTTCCGTGTAGATTGGGCCAGTTGGAGGGTGGATGCAAAAGTCTGTTATTTTTATTATAGCTCCTAGAAGGGCTAGGAGAAATGCTTTCTCCAAATATTACACAGAAAATTTCCAGGAACTCAAATTCTTTGGTGATTGCTTCTACAACCCATGCATTTTTTTAAAATTATCTTTTTAATTTGTATATTTTAGATTCATGGTTTTTCTGCTGTGTATTCTTTAGACAACTTTTAAGTTTATAAAATATGTTTTTGAACATTTAGGTTTGCTGTGCAAATAACAATAACAATGAATAATATAATAGAAAATATTATTGAGCAGTTATGTACCAGGCACATATAAAGCACGTTTATATGAATTAACTTTTTGATCCTCTCTACAATCCTGTATATCAGTGGAGAAAAGTGAGCACAGAGAGATTAAGTGACTTGCCCAAGGTTGAACAGTAATCACTGGTGAAAGGAAGCAGACAGTTTGACTCCTGACCTGTGCTCTTAACCACTGTTACTAACTTTCTAAATTGAAATCCTAGCATAGGTGTATGAAATAAGGGTGACTTTCTAAGTAGCATTTGAATAGATTTGATTACTGATCCAGCTCCTGTCACAGGCTCTGTTATGTATATGAAGGGGCTTAGTATTTCCTGAATGTTATATAAGCTCAGGGAAAAAAGAGTAGATGCAAAGCTGTCTCTCTTTCATGATAACAGCCTTCTGGCTAGTTTAAATCACAAATAGGAACGCCACCTCTTACTGGCTGTGTGTCTTCAGGTAGAACAGAAACCTAAATGTGCATAAATTGACTTGAGAGTGCTTATTAAAATGCAGATTCCTGGACCTCACACCCAAAGATTGATTCTGTTGATCTGGGGTGGAGGCCCTGAAAATCAGCATTTATAGTGAGCACCCCTGGGAAAAACACTGCACCAAGCTTCAGTTACTTCATCTGTAAAATGTCAGTGGTAATCACTACATCATTTATTTATTTTTTTGTATTTTTTAACTTTATTTTTAAAGACGTTTTAGATTACATAAGAGTTACATCAAAAATATAGGGTATTCCCATATATCCCACCTCTCCCCCTTTCACATTTTCCCCTATTAATAATGTCTTTCATTTGTGTGGTATATTTGTTACAACTGACACTACATCATTTAAATTCATCCAAATTCCAGCAACGTACTGACAGCATACGGCTTGTGGGTCTCAACCTTGGCTGCGCATTAGAATCACTTGGGGAGCTCTAAAAACTAGTGCTGACTGGGCCCCCCCTCAGAGATTGACTGACTTGGTCTGAGGGGCCTGAACAAGGGAAGTTTTTAAAGCTCGGCAGATGGTTCTAATATACAACCAGGATTGAACCATTATGCCGGAACGGTGCTTCTCAAAGTGTGGTCCCCGGACCAGCAGCATCAGCACCTCCTGGGAATTTAGAAATGCAGATTACCAGGCTCCACCCCACACCTACCGGATCAGAAAGTCCAGGTTGGGGGCCTAGCAATCGCTGCTTAGCAAGCCCTCTGAGTTAGTCTGATACATGTTCAAGTTTGAGCCACTAAGCTAGAACAAGAGACCATTCAACACCACACAACAGCTGTCAACACCGATTTAATTTAGCTACCCTCTGAGATGAGGAGCAGTTCTGAAACAGGCAAACATGTCTCATGCTTTGATCAGGGCCAGCATTTCAGAAGGGCGTGTGGTGTTCAGTTACATTGAATTCTAGTTTACTTAGTAAAACCTTTATGTAGGGCTTAGGCTGAGCCAGACATTGTTATATGTGCTTTTCAAGTGCAACTCATTTAATCCTCATAACAACCCAGCCACTATTATTATCCATGGTTTACAACTGAGGGAACTGAGACACAGATAGGTTAAGCAACTTGCCCAAGGTCGCACAGCTAGTAAATAGTGGAATAAGGATCTGAACCCAGGCGATCTGGCTCCAGAGTCTGTTCCTTTAACCACTCTATCATAGGGTCTCGCTATCAAGGCATCTCTTATTTTAAACAAAAACTCTTTAGAAAAACTCAGTCTACCCATTGAGATGTCTCACATCTTTTTAAACCAGAACACCCTCCTCTCCACTGCCCTGTTTTTGAGATGCAAGTAAATATGGAATGCAGACTATTTACTCACCGAAGGTTTGGAGCAGCCGTAACCTCTCAAAAAGCATTAAAAAGTTAAAAACTGAACTTCCTATGACTTCAACAGAGGAGAAAGAGACAAGACAAGGCAGAGTTCACATGTTACCTGGATGTCATCCCAGTGCCTAGAAAGGGCTCTGGACATCGTTACCTCATCATACCAGCAGGGGGCGCTCTCCTCAGCCCTAACAGATGTACACCTACGCCCCCAAATAAAGCCTCTACAGGAGAAAATCTTTTAAAATAGGCTTTTCTTAAATAAATGTAACCTTTCTTTTGCATTTTAATTTTGTTTTAGACTCCCTAATTTTTTATTATTCTTTTGGAAATTATTTCCTTTCATATACATTTCTGACCTCTCTGTTTTTACTTTGCAGAGAAAAGACTATTCTGGTTTTCTATCAAGAAAAAGCAAGATTTCCATTAAGGTACCTGAAGATGACTGTGTTTTTGGTACCATAAAGGAAGAAGATCTTTAAAGAGAAAGTCTTTTATATATGTCCTTTAAGGCAATCTCCAGAGAATGAACAGAATTTGGGGGTTGACAGTGGACTTTTTACCGTCTTCGGGAGAAATTTTACCCCCTCCCATTTTTCAGCATTAAGATGAACCATATTCATCAAGCTAGTACAGCACAGATAAAATTTTATATAAATCTCAAGATTAAAAAGCAATAGGGACCAAAGTTATATGGTTTATTTTTTAATGACTCATAAATGGCAAGTGGCAAGCCCATATCAATTAATATGAAGGTGATTCTATTTTTCCCCTAAAATAAACATTTACCTGGCTTCACGATGTCTTTTATATGTTCTGATATTACAAAAATGAAAATTTCATTATAAAACATTATAGATGCAGTGAGTCTAAAATGTTACCATCTCAGATGTACTTTAAGCACAGAGGTAAGGAAACTATCAGGACTTAATTGCTACTTAGAGTTTTAAATTCTGCAGACATTAGTAGTTTGCTGCAAAGGATTTTGGAGGAATTATAGGCAGAACATATTAGGACATTTCTCCTGCATAGTTTCATAAGCTGTTTATTTGGGATTAAGTTCTGAAGACATGACCCATCCGTTGAGGAAAATACGGCTCCTTCTAAGATATGGAATAATTGAAAAAGAAATCTGGACTTCACTGATTGATCCATTCTTAGATGAAATACTGATTTGTTCCCTCAAGTAATTCTGGGCATACCCATATGGATATGCTCAAAATAATCGACCATCTAGTTGTTTCTTGACTGCTGTAATTGTATTCTGTCCTTGGAATATTGACTTCAGTAATCATCATGCTCCATTAAATGGGCATTTTGTTTTGTTTTGTTTTTTGAAAGCAGGAGGGCTCTGCATTTGTTATTAGATACCTTACAAGTTTCTTATCCTTAAAAGTATGTGTAATTTCTCATTAGACTTTTCCTAATCCAGTTTCAGTAATCTCATGGTAATTAATGTAATTATGTTTAGCATTAAGACTACAATAAGTGAAATGTAACTAGATAAAGTGCAATGCTGTATTCCAAATGTTCTTTTTAACTTTTTTAACTGGGTCGTGTAACCATATAATAATATGAAATATATTCTAGGGAGTATAGAATTTACTGATGAAAATTTTGTGAATGACTTTTTTGAAATGTAACCTCTATTAAAGTCCTTTCATATTATAAACTAATGCCTCTAGCTATAACTTCCCTGCCTTAAAGTTGTATATTTAGGGAGCAGGTGTAGCTCAGTGGTTGAACACCTGCTTCCCCTGTGCAAGGTCCTGGATTCAATCCCCAATACCTCCTAAGAATAAATAAAATAATAAAATAATGTATATTTATATTTTAGGCTAGAAGAATATTTTTGCAGAGGAGAGTCACAAACATCCCAAACTGTACATTTGAGTATTAATGGATTAGGATGCATTTTCAGATTAAAACAGAAACTTACCTATTTTGTCAAAATGTTTGCTTGTTGTTATTTTTTTATATCAACACCCACACAATACAAAGTGCAAGGAACTACTGAAGACACTAGGAATGCAAAGAAAATTTGTATTTGAGGTGAGAAGGCTCATGATTGGGTTGAACCATATAAAATTGTTTTTGTAAGTTAAAATTTGTTGAATGTTGCCGGTTTCATATGGTTCAGTCTAACTCAGAAGAGTGAGTAAGTAGGTGTCAAATGTGTAGTGTGGACCTGTGTGTCAAAGGAAGTTGGGGGGTGATCAGGGCAGCCCCAGGGGCAGAGGGGCTTTGACAGAGTAGAGCCAGGTGGGTGGGTAGGTGGGAGGAAGATGGGCACCCTAGAAAAAAAGAAGAATAGGTGTGGGTGGAGAGTAAGTAAGATGTTGGGGAAATGATGATCAAACCCTCTCTGTGCTAGCAAAGTATTAGCGACTCTGGAGATTGCCTGCATACACTTTCCCCTATAATTCCTTTCTCATACACCTGCAAAAATGGTCCCCAATCAGCCAAATTTTCTCCTACATCTACATCCCTATTCACGAATATTCCTTCTCTCCACTTCTAGATATTGGTATGTATTTCTACTGCTGTCCATATACCTAAAATAACTAGTATAAGCAGTTATTTTAGGCAAATACACGAATTTGAATATTTAAAAATAATAAGAGAGGATAGAGGTGATTGAATCGTGGTTAGGCCCCTGTGGGTGGATCCCCTCTGGTCCTATGCAGGGAAGCACGTGCTGGCTTTGTTTGAGGAGGTGAACTGCTCACTAGAGAAGGTCCCAGCCTCTATCAGTTTATTTTGAGCCTATGGCTTGTCTATGTCCCCATATGAATGACTGAGAAGCAAATTTTATATTCAAGTTACAAATTGCCTGAAATTCGCCCTCAAAATAAATTCAAAAAGGATGAAGTAATCTTAATTTGTGGGAAACCAAATAGGATTGAATCTTGGTGGGAAAACAGTGGCCAAAGTTGTACAAAACTGTACAAGAGAAAACTTAGAGACAGAGGCAACTCTACCTCCCCAGACACTTTTTAGTTCTCCCTCCTCCTGCAGTGAGTGTCCAACAGCAGCCCACCAGGCAGAAGGACTCAGAATTGTGGGAGATGGGGCATAAAGCACTTGCGTCATTCACAAGGACAATGTCGTTCCTGTCGTCAGTGATCCAAGAAAAACAGTCAGGCACCTTGTATTAGTTAGGATTCTCTAGGGAAACAGAACCAGCAAGAGATATATGTATAAACATTATGAGATTTTACAAAATTCTCTCACATAACCGTGGGGATGCACAAGCCCAAATTCCACAGGCAGGCTGCAAACCAGGGGCTCCGATGAAAGTCCTTGATGAGTTCCCAGGAGATATAGGCTGTCCAAAGTGGATCTGGGAATTCTTTCTTTGAATGCTGAAATCACTTCCCCTTTTAAGGCCTTCAACTGATTGGATAAGACATCACTCGTTGCCAATGGCAGTCTCCTTGATTGTGGCTGTAATCAGCCATCTATGCAATCAACTCACTGATATTTAAAATCCATAAATGTTTTTGTATTACAACTAGCCCAGTGCTCACTTGACCAAACAACTGGGCACCATTACCTCACCACGTTGACACATCAGCCTAACCATCACACACATTTTTAAAATTACATAAATATTTTAATTTTATTATGCCTGAATATATTCTCAAGGTAAAAAAATCAAATGTAGATAATGCAAGAAATTTTAATTGATGTTGTGTTGCCACTCCCATCTTCATCTTCCTGCTCTTTCCAAGGGTAATTGCTATTATCATTTTGCCATGAATCTTTCCAGGCCTTTGTTTATGCAGTTATAGACCTGTAAGCACATATAAAGACATCGGTTTGTCTAGTTTGTGTGTGTTTGCCATAAATGATAAAATATTGTACATATAGTTCTACAACAGTTTTTCACCCATATGTTTTGTAAATCTTTCCATGTCAGTACCCATTCTTTTAACTTCTTCATGGTATTCCACAGTAAGGATGACCTAAAGATGAGCTATTTAAGAGTATTCAACCTGTTTTCACTTTTTCCGCTTATAAGCAATGGTATAATGAACATTTTTGTATTGAAGTAAGTGGATAATTTCAATTTTGATTTTACCAGTGTGTTCACAAAAAAAGGCTGCATCAATTTACAAGTATAGCAATAGTACACAAGACACCTGTTTTCCTATAGTCTTATCAATCTTTTTTGTTTTTCTCAATCGAAAGAGCAAAAAAATTCTCAGTGAGATCAACTATCTTTTCATATGCTTATTGGCTATATTTCCTTATGTATAAATTGACCATTTTTGAATTAGCTTTTAAAATAGATTTGTAGGCATTCTTTTTATATTCTAGATATTAATCTTCAATCTATTATATATATTGCAACACATTTTCTCCCAGTCTGTTGTTGATTTAATTTTGTTTACGATGTCTTGTCTTATAAAAGACTTAAATTTAGGTTTTGTAAATTGATCAATATTTTTCTCTTGGGTCTTGTGTTTTATGTCTTATTTACAAATGCTTTCCTTATCCCAATGTTATAAACATATTCCTCTGCCTTTCTGATATGACTGTGTGTATATTGCTGATTGTTTAATATCTCCGCCACTGACAAAGTATGAGCTCTAAGAAATAGGGAATCATGTTTGCTTTGTTCTAAATTGTATCCCTAAAGCATACAGCTAGATACATTTGCTGGTCTTGTCTTGCCACACAAATATGACATGCTAAGTAAACTTACAAAAAGTATGTCTAACTAATAATACTTATAAGATGACTTTTAAGCCTTATAATTGAAACTTTTCCCTACTTTATTGAGGTATAATTGTTTATTGCTAATTAGTTGCTTTATACTATTTGCTGTGTTCTTAAGAAGTAAGTCATTTGTATAATGATTTTTCACAGGGTGAAAAATTAGAATTATAGAAAAGTACATGATGTCATTGATGGGCTTAGGTCTTTGGTCTAGCTCTAGCCCATGTACTTTTCTTTAGGGCAAAGTCTTTGGCTAGCCGTGAGGGGTTTTCTTGTGTAATATCTTGGAAGAGGTTAAACATTCAATTTAAAGGTGCTGACCCTTGTGATTTTACACTGCTCCTTCATCAAATGTGGTTTCTTTCCCAGAAATGTGGGAACACAGAGTTGCCTGTGTTTCCTAATGACTTTTCCATCTGCCTACATGACCACATATTTCATCAGTCCTGCAGTACAGCAGTTGTCCAGGGCGGGGGCACTCAGAGCCGCAGCTGAAAATGGTAAGTATGAGTTTGCTTTGCTGGGTGTATGCATGCAATTATTCTGTTGGAAGTGGATCCTGGCAGAATTTCTGGGGAGCTCTTCTTTGTAATGGACCTAGAAGTGCGGAAGAAGAGATGACATGAATGTACTCTCTATCAAGGGCAGTTTATAGTTTGATTTTCAGCAGAACAAAAGTGAGTAAAACAAATGAAATGGCATTTATTAAATATCTTATATATTTCACAAAGTTCAACCACCTGAATTGATTCTATTTAGGAATCAAAGATAAAGTTGCTTCCTAGATGTTGTCTCGAAATAGCTGGTAGAACACTGTGCTTTGCAAGGACACACACACCATCAAGTCCACCTATTTATGCACAGAGGGAAAGCAGTTCAACCTCTTATGATGTGTGTTGCGTCATTTTAAGGTAGCAAAAAGGAAAACTGTAAATCAGGTTTGGTTTTCATGTATTGATTTAATGCATATCTCAGTGAATAAACTTAAGATTCCTATAGGTACTAGATTTATCACTTATGTATTGTATTGTACTGTACTGTATTAATTAGCCTTTTGCAATTAACTATGGGTTGTGTCAGAGACTTCCTTTATCCCTTTCTTTCTTACCTTACCTCCTCTTTTCCCTTTCCCTCTGTCAAAATTAAAAGAGAGGTGACACGTACTCTGGGGGGCATAATGAAGGCAGGATGAGAAGAGCTTGAGCAGTGAATTCACTGTAGGAAAATCCTAAAACCTCACTGCCCTACTCAAACTCCCTTACCTGGAACTTGTTAAACAACCTTGCTGGTTGATTAACAACAAAACAGAACAAAACAACTACCATCATTTATTTTTTAATTTATCTTCTGAGCTGGAAGATAGATAAGTAAAATAGATGTTCAGGATTAAAAAAATAAATAAAAATCGTCTGCAAGTCATTGTTCACAGATCTTTTCTCATTCTGTTTGCCTTAAGACAAATGCTAAAGGAAATTTACAGTACTTATCCACCTTGGTTTTTTCCCTATAAAAATGTCAAAAGTTTCCTTTCTTGTTGGTTAAAATATCAGTTTAAAAATGTATTTGTCTCATTGTATTTGTGGAAAATAGTTTTCAAATTATGGCTTGTCCTGAAAGGTCAGAGTAGAATAGCCTCAGGCTTCACTCTGACATTGGCATCACAATTTGGTAAGGGTGGACATGAAACCACAGGACCTATGTTTTGAGAGAAGAAGAGCAGAAATGAGGCAAGGTCTAATAATGATCATTTTCTCGAGTATGTTTCAAGACTGAGAAGGAGACGTGCTTCACTTCTGTCTGAAGGATCACCAGGAGTTTGTTTGGAAGTTAATTTGAGAGTTAAGATCCCTCTAAGCCTTACAGTTAAGACTAGTTTGAGCCCCCTGCAGTGAGCTAAGCTCCACTCTAGGATTTCACACAAATCGCTGAAATCTCCTAGGCTGCTCACTACCTGCACCAAGCAGTCATCCCAGCACATTTTGAGACCAGCATGAACCCTTAGCTTTTCCCTTGTCCAGACTTAACAAACTCTGAGCCAGCATGGTCTTTAAGAAGGGGGACTATTGCAGGCGTAGAAAGAAGACGGAAAGCCTGGAAGGAATGGAGGAAAGGCAAGGCAAGCCTGGGCTATGAGCTTTTCTGATATCATTGCCTGTTTCCTTTCCCTGCCCCTCTCTGAGAAAATTTATAAAGCTCTTCCAGAATTTCTGGTGCTAGTTTTGAAATATAAAAAAGAAAATGATCAAATATGTGGGTTATCATCATTTCTTCTGCACTTTGGAGATATGCAACAATGCTCTTTGGGAGATCACTTTTTAGGAGCTTTGGCATCCACATTCTCAAGTACCCTACATCTGAGTAAGATACTACTTTCAGATGCCCATTAGTTCATACCTCATTATGCAGCTATTTTTGAGATCTGGTGGTTACAGGCATACCTTCTCACCAAAGGACCCTGGTAGCCCAGGCACTCAGAGATTACAGAATCAATATGCTGTGGTTACACTCAAACTACTCACAGAAACTTTTTTTAAAACGTGTTCTTTATTTATTTTTAAAAGAGCCTTAGATTACATAAATGTTACATAAAAAATATAGGGAATTCCCATATGCCCCACTCCCAGCCCCTCCCACATTTTCCCACATGAACAACATCCTTCATTACTGTGGTACATTTGTTACAATTGGTGAACACATTTTGGAGCATTGCCACTCAGCATGGATTATAGTTTACACTGTAATCCACACTCACAGAACCTTAGTTTAGGAAGGGCTCGCAGCAGGAATGCTTGGAGTCTTTCTTTAATTTCTGCTCAAAAATACCTGAGTATCTCAAATTCTACCAGAGATGAGAGGCTTGACTGTGAGGATGGCCCCTTTGAATGCCCTGACCCTTCTCACCTAAATTCTGAGTTTGCTTCTGTCACTAGATAGCAATGTTATATAACTTGTCTGGATCTTCATTTTCTCATTTGCAAAATAATTTGTAAAAGCCTATACGTATGCCGGGTTTTTGGTCAACTTGGCTAGGCTGTTTCCCAAAATCTCCTCTCCCATATGGTTCCAGTTTAGCCTAAAAAGGACTTTTGCATGAGACTTGAGAGACAGAGGGAGGCAGTGGCTGTTACTTTGTGAGTCAAAGGTCTTTTCACTGTCAGATACAGTGACGCACAGATGCAGCAGTGCCTGGCAGTTTTCAGCAATCCTTCACACCATATCCAACCCTTTTGACCGCTGTACCCTTGACCAAGGGAGCCCCAGTCTCCAGAAATAGCAGCTTTAATGGAACTCTCCACTAGCTCCCCCTTAGTGGCCCCACATGAGTGGCTGGCCATGCTTGGCTTCCCAGAATCCCTGCAAGCACTTGTTTGTCCACTGTGGCGTGCTTCAGGCAGACTAGCTTGTAGCTTTATCTGATTCTCCACAATCCCCCTTCCAAGCCTTCACCTCTTGTGCTCCTCCCACAGTTGTGTAAGGTGGAATTCTTATAACAAATCCCTAACACTCGCAGTAATTCTGCTTCCCTGAGTGAAGCCAGCATTTCATCAGTCACATTTAAAGGCTTTGCAAAGCAATACATTTGCTTCAATCTTTGCCAAAGGCATTCACTAACTAACGGTCACACTTAATTTTTGGAAGAGAAGGCTAATTGGGGCTAGGATACATCTACATTCCTGTCACATATATTATTTCATTTAACACATGTATGAAAAATCTGTGGGGTTATGCATGTCTGAGTGCAAAGAAAAACAACAAACTAGTATTGTAGCAAGGAGCCAAGCCCTTTTCCTCTTTCCAGGGACCAGCTGTTATTTTAGTTACTCCAGAGATTCAAGGAGATCTAAGATGTTTACTTTGCTATTAACGAAGAAAGGGATACCTTTCTGAAAGTTTTGCTTGAATACTTAATTTCTAGTTGTGCCAGTTGCTGGAGGAAAATATTATCCTCCCAGGCTTCAAATTTTTTTCTTCAAACAGTTTTGCACACATACATACTTCATTTTATTCTGGTGGCCTAAAGGTTTAAAATTGTTGGGGAATTGAAATGAATCTCACTCCGGTGTAGATAAACCTGTACTACTTGTCTCCTATCTTGTGGCTTACTCATTCAGTGGTTACGTCTTGAGAACCAGCGGTGCTAAAAACACCTGATTCACGCTCGCCTGGCTTGGGAGATGGTGGAGCTGTGGAAGCAACACTCTTCAGGAGCATGTCTCCTCCTGGTGGCCATTCATTAGCACTACAACGAAAACAAAACCCAGTACTGGATTATAGGTAGAGTTCAAAGCAAGAGAAATGCCTCTTACTCTCTTGGTACCCTGTGGCTTTTAAAAACTTCCTCACTCTGACGGTATATCCTTTCTACAGAGACAGTTGTTATGCAGGAATGGTTGCTAGATCACTCTGAGTAAGCCACAGAAAAACTTCTTTTTCTGATAAGCATTCAATTATGTTTTAAAAAGTATTTCTGCATTTTCTAAGACTACATGGGAAGACATAATCAACATAACCAAAAGCCTTCTCTTCCTTAAAAAGAAAAAAAAACCCTCCTGAAAGAAATCCTACCCCAAGCAAGTTTTCTTTCATCCAATTTGTCCTAACTGTTGTATCGAATACAGTGTTTCTCAACCCTGACTACACATTAGATTCCCTCGGCAGCTTTTAAAAATACTTATGCCTGGGCCCTTCTTCCAAACCATTCTGACTTGGTGGGTCTAGGCCAGGCCCTGGGCACTGGTGTTTTTCAAGCTCTTGCGGTGATTACGATGTGCTGTCAGCATTGAGAACTACTGAGCTAATATTCTTGAGCACCTGGTATGCACCAGTTATTGTGGTAAGTGCTGAGAGCTAATGATAGAGAGAAGTGGACGTGGTTCACCTGATAGAGTGTCCGCCTACCACATGGAGGGTCCAGGGTTTGATCCCTAGGGCCTCCTGACCCGTGTAGTAAGCTGGCCCACGTGCAATGCTGATGCGCACAAGGAGTGCCGTGCCATGCAGGGGCGCCCCTGCGTAGGGGTGCCCCATGCGCAAGGAGTGCACCCCTCAAGGAGAGCTGCCCCACGTGAAAAAAGTGCAGCCCACCCAGGGGTGGCACTGCACACACGGAGAGCTGACGCAGCAAGATGACGCAACAAAAAAAGACGCAGTTTCTCTGTGCCCCCTGATACTACAAGCAGACGCAGAAGAACACACAGCAAATGGACAGAGAAAGTAGACAACAGGGGGAAGGGGGAGAAATAAATAAAATAAATCTTAAAAAAAAAGTTAATGATAGACAATCCTGTAAAATTGTCATTAATCCAAGTAACTTCCATTTATTGGGCAAGTCTTGAGATAGGTAATAGTATTCCCTATTTTAATTATGAAGAAAGTGAAGCTCAGAAATGCAAAGTCATATAAAGCTAATAAGCAATAGAGCCAGTTTTCATCAAAATCCATGCTTTCTTTTTCAAAATTCATGCGTGTTCAACTATGCTATATGGTATATTTCTGATTTATGACATCATCCAAACTACAAGAGCTACTGCAGACAGGCCACCTTGCTTCGACTCTTTTTTTTAGGAGATACTCGGGATTGAACCCAGGACCTTGTACATGGGAAGCAGGTGCTCAACCACCGAGCTACATCTGCTCCCCCTTGCTTTAACTTTTGCCTTTCCTTCAATCCACTTTTCTCCCCCCAGGAGCCACCTATTGAACATTTCATGACGTCTAATGTCACTTCCTCCATAAAGCCTTTCCTGATTTTCTCTCTTCTTAAATGGGATGTGATTATTTTCTCCTCCCAACATTTCTAGCACTATGCAGTTATGGTACTTGGCATGTTCTCCCTTGAGGGAAGAGGTTTCCAACCCCTCTTTCTACCTCTGAAGTACCTAGCCAGTGTTCTGTACATAATAAGCCCTTGATTGTAAAAGTGTGTCGAATTTACTCTGAGGTTTATAAAATATTTCAAGTAATTGGCTTTCATGACTTTCCCTCTCTCCTGAATTTCTCTGTCATTTTTAGTCTTCACTGTATAATTTAGCATTTATTATAGACATGCGTTCCATGTCATCTTATTTTCCTATCTTGTCTTTATCAGGTCTTGTTTGTATCATTTACACCCACACTGCTAAGAACTAGTAGTGATAATCAGAGTTTGTTTAATAAGATCATTACTCTGTGCCAGCCACTGTTCTAAGCATTTTTTATATATTAGCTCATTTAATCTCATGACAACCCCATTTTCGATGGGGAAATTGAAGTGGACACTACCAAGTAAGTTGTCCAAGATCACATAGACAGTGAGTAAAGGAGCTGAGATTCATACCCAATAGTATGTGGTCATTAAATACTCATGGACAATTTTCTGTTTGGTCATATCTTTAAGAGGAAAGAGAAAGCTACCAGGTCTTACCTCATTGTGAGGTTTTAAAAATACCCCTCTTCCTCTATTTTCTTCCCACTGGTAGATCTCTATTTCTGTTCAACATGTAACTTTGTTCCCCTAAAACTGAGTCAATTAAAAGCAACTTTACTTGTGCAGAAACATGTTAAAGTTGCCCTGAAAAGGTGTTACCACAAATACCCTGCTTAATTGTTCTTTTGGATGCTTTGCTCATTTGGCTTGAGATCACCAGTCTAGTGTGTAGCAATTTTGGCTGGTATATAAGGGAACTGCATTGTTTGTTCTTTGCTCACTTTCAGGATAACAATCTCGCCTAGATTTTGTTCAAAAGCTCATCTGTCCTCTACCCTCAATAGCTAATTGAATTCACTTTGTTTTTATGACACGTGTATGTGTTTTTAGATATTCATTGTAAACTCACAAAAGCTAGGTAATAAGACCTTATAATCCAGTGAAACAAGATGGGTAACATGTAACTCTTTTAAAAGTTTAATTTTAAAGTTTTATTATTCCTCATGCTTCCTCTAATATAAATCAAGTGCTTGGTCCCCAGATATTACTACAGTGGGTGGTATTATCAAATATGTCATTATCACCAACTAAGTAGGTTACATGGTCTAGTTATTAGAAATCAGAACTATTGTTTAAGAATACCTTGTAATGAAGATCACGCCTACACCCAGGCAGCTGGCCTCTGGAATTAGTTAAAAATAAATCATACCTACAGATCAGGGGCTGGCAAACTTTTGCTGTAAAGGTCAGAGAGTAAATATTTTTGGCTTAGCATGCCATATGGTCTCTGTCCCAACTACTCACCTCTGCCACTGTAGTACGAGCGCGGCCTTAGGCACTCTGTAAATGCATGAGCAGGGCTGTGTTCAATAAAACTGATTTACAAAAACAGGCAGTGAGCTGGATCTGACCTGCAAGCCAATGCCTGCTCTCCAACATCCTTTGTCACCCTTTATTCCTGCTTCCAGAAATTTCGCCCCTTCCCTAAACTCCATGTCACCATCAGCAGGAGGGAGTCCCCAGAACTCCACAGGCTTCTAGCAAGACCCCCTGTCTGTTCCCCGAACCACACTCACAACCTTACCTTTCTGTCACCTTGATGAAAGGGACTAATTTCAGAAATTATCAGGACTTATTTCAGAATGCCCTTTGTCCCTGTTCCCATCAGTCACCACTGGAAGCTCCGGATGCCCAGGTCATCATCCTTCATCTACATACAGCTCTAGGGCAGCTCAAGCGGTCGAGATGCAAACCCCAAACCAGAGGCTTGAGCATTCACTCACCCTCTCCGCATCCCCGGCGCCCTTCTCCCCATTTCGGTCTTCTCCACAGTGCTCACGTCATCTGGCAAGCTGTTTCACTGAACTGTCTCTCTTGCCCACTAGAAGGTGAGCCCCATGAGGGCAGGGTTTTTTGGTCTCTATCCCCAATATCTAAAATGATATTTGACATATAGTGGGTGGTCAAAAAATATACGTGGCTGTATTTTTTTTCTAAATGAACGAATGAATGAAAAACTATCGACTGTTGCTAACTTTAAGGGCATTTAGAGTTTTCCTCCTTCCTCTTCTAAAAATTCTACTTCGTAATTGTAATTGACAGTAAATGTTTGCTTTAAAAAGTAATTTGTGTTTTTTGTAAGGAACACTTTTTAAAAAGTTCTTAAATTGGGGATGCAAAGGTATAATATATTACTGCTACCAAGAAGCCCTCGAGCAAGTGGCCAAAACTGAGCAACAACAGCATTCCACGCTGTCATCTGTCCCTCCTTGAAATGCTTCTCAGTCACTTTGTGACTCTTAAAGCAAAACGACGTTTAAATGAGTGTGTTTAAAGAGCAAACTCGTCTATTGCAAAATAGAGACAAGATTTTAATATTTTCTTCCAATACTTTGTTTCTCTAGATTCGGCTTGGGTGCTCTTCTCACACTGTCTAATCTCCCAGGCATATTCACCCACTCCATGGCTTCAGCCACTAACTCCCAGTGGATATCTCTTGGCCAGCCTTCCTCTGAGCACCTTTGTCCTTTGTCTAATATGGCCCAAACTGAACCTTGCATCCTCCTGCCTAAATCTGCCCTTCCAGTCACTCCATTTCAGCAAAGTGCACTGAGGCAGTCAGAGATCCAGGCAAAACCTTGGCATCCCTTATTCCCTACATCCGTTCTAGTACCAAGTCCTGGTGATTCTACCTACAGAACATATCTCAAACCTGTCACCAATCATACTCTCAAATTTACTTTCTAGTCAAGGGTTTTCAACCTTGGCTCTACTGACATTTTGGGCCTGGATCATTTTTGCTGGGGGGCTGGGACTGTCCTGTGCGTTGTAGGATGTTTAGTGGCATCTTTCGCCTCTAACCACTAAATGCCTCGGTTGTAACCAAAATGTCTCCAAATATGGCCAAATGTCTCCTCTGGGCAGGATGCCCTTGGTTGAGAACCACTGCTTTAGCCCAAGCCTTCTTTGTCTGGATTATCACAGGAGCCTCCTAACTGATTGCCCTTCCTCCCTCATGCCCTTTTCTGGTACATTCTTCTTTTTTTAAATTTGAAATTCAGATAAACAACAAATAATTTGATTAATATATAACTATGTCCCTGTATTATGTGGTATATACTTATCCTTTAAAAATTGTTTGCTGCTTCCCCGATATTTCTTTTAAATTTCATAATAAACTTTATTTTTAGAGAAATTTTAGATTACAGAAAAGTTACATCAAAAGTATAGGGGAGGGAAGCGGATGTGGCTCAAGTAATTGAGCTCCTGCCTGCCACATGGGAGGTCCCTGGTTCTGTTCCCAGTGCCTCCTAAAGAAGACAGTGAGCTGGCATGGCAAGCTGGCACAAGATGATGCAACAAGAGACACAAGAAGAAAGACATAATGAGAGACACAACAAAGTAGGGAACAGAGGTCGCTCAAGTGATTAGGTGCCTCCCTCCTACATTGGAGGTCATGGGTTCAGTTCCTGGTGCTTCCTAAAGAAACAAGGAAGATGAACAGACACAGTAAGTGCAACAATGAGGAGGTGGGGAGAAATAAATAAAAATAAATCTTAAAAAAAAAAAGTATAGGGTAAGGAACAGATGTAGCTCAAGTGATTGAGCACCTGCTTCCTATGTACGAGGTTCTGGGTTTGATCTTGGTACCTCCTAAAAACAAAGAAAAAAACAAACAAACAAACAAAAACCCTCTCATTGGGAAGTGGATGTAGCTCAGTGGTTGAGTGCCTGCTTTGCATGTACGAGGTCCTGGGTTCAATCCCCAGTACCTCCTGAAAAAAAAAAAGGATAAGGGATTCCCATATTACCCCCACTCACCCACATACACATTTCCCCCTATTATTAACATCTTACATTAGTGAGGTACATTTGTTACAATTGATGAACCAAGCAGAAGCATTGCAACTAATCAAGGTCTATGATTTATGGCTTACACTTTACGCTGTACAGGTTTACAGGCTTTGACAAACTTAAAATGTCATGTATCCATCATTGTATCATCCAGAACAATTTCAATGCCCTAAAGACACCCTGTGTTCCACTTACTCATCCTTGCCCCCTCCCCTCTGAACCTCTGGTAACCACTATCTTTATATCAGTGTTACAAGTTTTCCCGTTATCTGGTCCATTCTTCACACAGCAGCTGAAGCATTAATCAGATCATCTCACTCCCTAAGCTTTCCTAAGCCTCTCCCCTCAGTAACTTTCTATAATGCTTAAGATATAAAAACTCAAGCTCCTTAATGCACCTAGAGAGTCACGCGTGAACTAACACCTGCTTCTCTCCAACTTCATCTCGTCTACTTCTCTCACCTTGGCTCAGACTCACCACTCTGCCCTTCTGACGTCTCCGTCCACAGGCCACACTTACTGCCACCTCTTGTCTGGAATACCTCCCGTGTTCAATGCACAATCAAGCCCTGGGTCTTTGGGTCTCAGGTCAAATATCACTTATTCAAAGACATCCCTGCCCTTCCATCTAAATTACGTCCTATTTTGCTTGCCCTCATATTCTCATTTTTTTTCTTTTTAACACCTATCCCTCTTACAATTACAGATATTTCTCTCCTTTGGAACTCTTACAATCAGAACTCAAGACCAAACCGATTTTGGTAACCAGGAAGCAGAGGCAGACTTACCTGAAGAGAAGGAAACGTAAGCTTCGGGGCCCTTGTGGTGGGCTGAATAAAACGCTCTGCCCAAAGATGTCGACATCCTAGTCCCCAGAACCTGTGAATATGTTACCATATGTGGCAAAAGGGACTTTGCAGGTGTGCCTAAGTTAAGGATCTTGCAATGGGGACATTATTCTGGGTTATCTTGGCGGGCCCAAAGTAATCACAAGGGTCCTTATAAGAAGGAGGGAAAAGGGTCAAAGTTTCACAGAGAAGGGATAAAGGATAGCAGCAGTGGTCAAAGGGGAGGGAAGAGGCTTCACTGCTGGATTTGAAGGAGGAAGGACCATGAACCAAAGAGTGTAGGTGGCCTCTAGAAGCAGCAAAAGGCTTCTCTCCTAGGGCCTTCAGAAGGACCCCAGCACTGTCTACACCTGGATTTTAGCCCAGTGAAACTGATTTCAGGCTTCTGACCTCCAGAACTGTAAGACAACTTTGCCATTAAGTTTGTGCTGATTTATTAGAGCAGCGATAGGAAACTGATACAGCCCTCCCTTATACGGGGCCCTTCCAAGGCCCTGGGAGGGATTTTCGCAGTGTGTTCACATGGTCATATGTTTTTGGGACATTTGCAAAACTAAAATAGGCTGACTATAATTGATTAGCACTGCTCTTTCTTTCTACTCAGACTTCTCAATGCTCTCTTCCTCTCTTGATGAGCAGCATTGGGCTACAGGCATTCTGGGGTCTGGCTAAGCAGAAATGCAGTTGGGGATACTTTTTTGTGTGGTTAGTGGGACATTACGTGGTTCATGGTCACTTCCATGTCACGTGAAGCTATTGCTGGAGTGCCCGAAGAGCGTCCCTGAACCCTGCTCTTGCCCATGTGCACAAGTCCCCGGTGTGTGATATGGAGTCACAGAATATGTGTAGCATGCGGCTCATTCCCTTAACCTCATCAGTGACTAATTTTTTTGAGACTGAACAAAAGTGGTGATTCCCGAAGAGAAGAGGAATTCATGAGGGAGAGAGAAATTTGAGTAGAGGTAATGATAGGCCTTTAGATTGTTTCATAAACCCATAAAGGAAGAAGAGTGAATCATTTGAGCACAATGGGAAAAGGTTTAAATTTCTTGCTGACTTGACCTGATTTATGGGCATCTATGAAGATAATAATATAAACCCAATACACTACCACAGGGAAGGCATCAATGACAAAGTGACTAAAAAGTGTCATTAGTTCAAAGGTATTTCATGTTTATGAGTAGCATAAGAGTGTGTGAAATGCCCTGAAATCTTACAACTCTTAAAGAAATCTGATAGAGGTTTGTTCTCTCAAATATGATAATTATCCTAAACATTTACATGACATTACCAGTAAGGACTTGTTACCCAGAAAGAAACAAATAAACTTTTCTAAACTGAGTAGACAGCCCTTGAAGGGTTGGATCCCACAACTCCTGCACTGTGGTTTCCTTGAGTGAATGAGGTGAGAGAGTTCAGAGGAGAGATGTTTACTGTGCAGGGACATCTTCTTGGTTGTGAGACCTGAGCTGGTAAACTAAAACAGACGAGCATTTTGTATGAAGGAATGCTTCCAGTCCCCTCCACCTCCAGCACATTTTGAATTTACTTTGCCTGTCCATACACATATTGCTTTAAGTTAAGGAATCCTAAAAAGTGGAATAGAAATATTCAAATGCTTTTTAAAATTTTAATAGATTTTTTGAATTAATTTTTTAAAGATACATAGCTCATACAAAATGTTACATTAAAAAATATGAGAGATCCCATATACCCCAACTCCCCACCACCCATCCCCACTCCTCCCACATCTCTGAACTCCTTCACCAGTATCGCACATTCACTGCATTTGATGAATATATTTTGGAGCACTGCTACGCGACATGGATTATAGTTTACGTTGGAGTTCACACTCTCTCCCAGTCCATTCAGTGGGTTATGGCAGAATATATAATGTCCTGCATCTGTCCCTGCAATATCATTCAGGACAACTCCAAGTCCTGAAAATGCCCCCACATCACATCTTTTCTTCCCTCTCCCTGCCCTCAGCAACTCACATGGCCACTGTTTCCATATCAATGATACAGTTTCTTCCATTGTTAGAGTAACAATAATTCTGTAGTAGAACACCAGTAAATCCACTCTAATCCATGTTTTATTCCTCCATCCTGAGGACCCTGAGATGGCGATGTCCACTCCACCTCTAACTCAAGAAGGGGCTTAGATCCCACATGGGTGATGGATGGAATTCTAGTTCCCTGGTGTGGTGATTGATCATCCCCACCTTCCTGTTAGCGGACTCGGGTAAGTCCAACGAACCAGAGAGTAGGTGTTGTAACTCTGCTGAGGCTCAGGGCCCAGCTGGCACAGTCAGTCCAGAGATTTTATTTCTTTTTATTTTGTTTTATTATTTTATTTTATCTTATTTTGTTGTTACAAACGCTTTTTGAAACAATAAAATAACTCAGGGTCATATTTTCGCACTAGAGCAGTCAGCCTTCACTTGCTATTATTAACATGTCAGTTTGGTTCATAGAGCAGATCTACCTAGTAACTGATGACTACAGCACTTAATAAAATTACCCTTGCCTTTTCGCTAAAGGGGCTGGGTGGATATTTAGAAAAGAATGTAAACAGTGCAAAATGCTCCCGGACTCAGATCGGAAAAACCTCTTCGAGGTCTGTCTTTCTCTTCTTCCGGAGCCACAGTTTTGGTACTTTGCCGCTCTTCCTGGTCTCACGGGGCTCCAATTCAAAGCAGGCTCACCTGGAGCCTGACCCCGGGCAGGCCGAGCCGCCGTGAGGGCCGCCGGGCTGCAGGGGGCGCGCGGGCGGCCGCTGCGCAATGCCGATCTGGCCCAGCTGGGACTCCGCCTATCTCGGTGGTCGGCCCCTCCCCTCCGCCCGCCTCCGCCGCCGCCGCGGGGAACGTCCTGCAGCCGCTGCTGCTGCTGCTCCCGCTAGTGCTGCTGCTCGGCGGCGTCGCAGGTACCGGGCGGATGCCGGTGGGCGGCCCGGGGGCAGAGCCGCTGGCCCCGCCCTGCTGGCCCTACGGGAGGGCGCCGGCGGGCCGCCCTGGTCGGGGTGGCTTCCCCGCGGGCTGGGCGGCTCGGCAGGCCCGGGAGAAGCCTGGGGGGGTGGGGTCCTTGCTGGCTTTTGCCGGCCAGAGCGCGCAGTGCGTCGGCGGGGGCCAGCCCGGCTGTGCCGCCGCGGCCGAGGGAGACGGGAGCGGGCGGGTCGGGCTGCGCTCGCGGGTGGTGGCGAGGCGGGAGGAGGAGCCCGGCGGCGCCTCGTGGCCGGGCGGGGAGGGAGCGTGTGCTTTCGCGGCTTTCGCACCTGCCAGGTGGGTGGGAACCCGCAGCCTGGGTGTAGACGAGCTGTTGAGGAGTGAGAATGGCACAGCTCCCGGGTGCCCGTGTTAAGAGACAGCATTTGGGGGACACAGTTTGGGTTGCTCCCTGAATCTGCTCCAGGAATTGTAATCCTAAAACCCGCAAATAAACGCCCTTTTTGCCTGCCAAAAAAAAAAAGACAGTTTGTACATCTTCCAGATAGGGCTCAGGTGATCACAAACGTCTACCCTTAATTAACATGCAATGTTAGAAGCAGATTGTTTTCTCTCCAGGTTTTCCAACGCAGTACTTTGTACGACAAAAAAAAAAAAATGTTTAAAATGTTACACAATGTTTGGAATTGGCTACAGAACATAGAGGTTAAAAACATATCATTGAATGGTAATAGTTCTCCTCTTTAAAAATTAGTGATACCACGGAGGCACATACCTTAACCTTCATGTCATTGGTCTGGAAATTATTTTTATATTACAGTAATAACTTTCTTCACTGCTTACTGTGTATCAGACATTGTGCTGACTGCTTTAAATATAATACCTAATACAAAAATATAATTTTGTTTAGTCCTTGCATCACCCCTGTGAGGTACCGGTTCCATTTACATATTAGGAAACAGAGGCACGTAGAGAGGTTAAATTAACTTGTCCAAGATCAGTCAACTAGCAAAGGGTGAGCTGGGGTTTGACACTCATCCCTTCACTCCATAGTCCCTGCTTTGGTACTTGGTCAAACATGATAGTGCTTCATAAGCTTTTTTTTTGGTTTATTTTGTTTTGTGGCCTAGCTGATTTATCATAGGTTTAGTTTTCATGGCTATAAAGCACAGTCCTTTACCAACTCCTTCTAACTTAAAAAGAGTTTAATAAGAAAAATGTTTGCTAATTAAGGTTTGTAGAGATAATATTAATAAAGGACCCTTACTACTCCAATACAACTTGATTTGAAATAGAGATTGGTTTATTTGGTTGTTAATGAGCTTCTTTACTTCATTACTTGTGTTTTGTTACCATTTTTAGTGAGTTCACTTGCTTTGCAATATCATGACAGCAATACTGAAGGAAAATTAAAGGTTTTTTATGATAGTATTTTACAGAATGTAGGAATAGCATTGGATAGAGACCATGAAGTGATGAGGAATGAAGAGATTTTTGACATACTATTTAGAGCAAATTGCTTTACTTACCGTGGAAGGTATTAAAGAATTTTCAGTGTCCCTATCAAGTCTTTAGGGACATTATATTTCCTATTGTGGAAAGAAGTTAAATTTTATAATCCAGAGTCTCTTAGCCTTATAAGGCTTTAAGACTTTGCATATTTAACATTCTTGTAGCAAATATATATTAGTGCCTTCCATGGCCAAGTACTGTTTAGGCACTAAGGATAAAGAGTAAACTAAAACAAGACAAAATTCTTGTCCTCATGGAACTAATATTCCACTGGAGAAAAATAAGGGTGGGAACAATAAATTAAATCATTTTTAAAAATTAAAGTAAAATATATTTTATCAGATGGTAACGATTGCTAAGAAAAATAAAGTATCGGGGGCGGTGGCGGGGTGGGGGGTAGGGAGTGCCTGGGAAAGACTGGAAGTAGAAAATAAGGAAAGGCACCATGAAGAAAACTCTTAAGCAAAACCTAAAGGAGTGTGGGAATCAGTTGTAGGGGTGAAACAAGGGGTCCATTTAGGAGGTAGCAATAGAGGTAGTAAAAAGCGGTCATCTTCCAAGGCCCTTGGGTGTGGAGTGAGAGTGTGAAAGACTGCAGCATGCCTCCAAGGTCTTTGGGCTGGGCTAATTGAAGGATGGAGTTGCTGTTTACCGAGATGGGGAAAACTGAGGGTGGAGAGAGATGTTACAGACCTGTCAAGTTTGAGATGCCTGGTCAAGCCGAGTTACAGGAGGCTGGAGTTCAAAGGAAAAGTACTATTTGGAAATAGAAATTTGGGAGTCATTAGTAAATAGATGGCTCCTTAAAGCCATGAGACTGGATGAGATGCAGTCTAAGGAAATTAGGACTGAGCCCTGGGGCTTCCTGTGTTCGAAAGTGGGAGAGATTAAGAAGAACCACAGGGAAGCGGATGTGGCTCAAGTGGTTGGGTGCCTGCTTCCCACATGGGAGATGCTAGGCTCAGTCTACAGTGACGCCTAAAAACAAACAAAACAACAACAGCAAGCAAACGAATGAAGAAACCAACTCAGGAGAGCCGATGTGGCTCAGTGGTTGAGAGCTGGCTTCCCATATATGAGATCTTGTGTTCAATCCCTGGCCTCAGTACCTCAAAAAATAAAAATAAAAACAACCACAAAGGAAACCAGGAGGAGAAAAGTCTTTGAAAGTAGGAGGAAAAGGAGGTGAGTGTGGAGTGCTGGCAGCCAAGTGAAGAGATGGTTTCAAGGAGAAAGTGATCACCTGTGTCACCTCCTGCTGATTAAGCAAGTACAAGATGATTGTGAAATGACCATTGGACTTAGCTAGGTGGATGTTATTGATAACCTTGCAAGAGCAGTTTAATGAGTAGGAGAAAGTGGGAGAGAGAACCGGGTTGGTGTGGTTTTAGGAGAAAATAGGAGGAAAGGAATTAGAGATTCCAAGTATGGACAATTCTTTAAGAGAAGATAAGTTGTAATTTTTCCTATATAAACTTTTTGAAAGCACTGTAGTCATTCCCAAAATAAAGAATTTTTATTTCCAACTTCAGCTACTTAGCAGCTAGACTTGAATTATTTTATCAGTGACTGGTAGAAATAAAATAACTATGTAGTTATTACTACCAATAATGTTTAATTAGCTGTCAATACCAATACACAGCAAGGCTTGCCTTTTTTACATACTACATTTCAGGGACCATAAAGAGCTTGGGTGGAGTGTATTCTTTGTCACTTACCTTTGTTCTTTATTCTAGGTTAAAAATTAACTTAAAGGGTGCTGCGAAAACAAAACACACCAAATATACACAAATCTAGACCAGGGTTTATTTTTAAGTATGCTCTCAGTAGTAATAATAACTGACAGTGTTGGTGTACATCATTTCTATTATAAAAATTAATCCATAAGTAACAAAATAAAACCTGTTTATTGTTACTTATAAAATCATAAAACTAATACTTCATTGAAAATGAATCATATATTGATTAAATAAGGCAGCATGGTATAAAAAGGTAATAAATATATAAAAGTATAATTTTTATCTGAAGACATGTGTTTAGTTTCCTGTTTCTACCCTCAGCAAGTGAGTGCTCAAATCTGTAAAACAATCAAAGTATATATACCAGATTTACACCACTTGACTGTGGACCTAAGCTCTATGTGGAACTATTTTGTAACTTTTCCATAGCAAATATAGCTATCTGCTGTATTATAAGGATTTAGAATGTTTAAATAAATTGTTTCAAAGTATGGGACTTCCAGGAAGATGGCAAACTAGAAAGAAATGGGACTCTCTTCTCCTCCAGGAAACAGCCTAGAAAAAATCTTCTAGAGTTTAGGGCACCACGCAAAGGCTGGACACCACCCAAAAGAGAGAGGGACAAGAAGGGAAATTGTGACAACAGAACTGTGAGTTGAAACCAGTAACTGCTGCTTCCGGCACTATCACCCACGCTAAAGACACTTTAGAACTCTCGGGCCTCTGGGCCTGGGACTACAGACAAAGGGGACTCCAGGGATCTATCCCCACCCCCCACCCCCAGGTAAGGGGAGAGGGAGGGACAAAGCCTAAGGCTGACTCAGCTTCTGACCCACACATTTGGTCTGCTGTGCCCCATAAGCCCTTCCAGGCCGGATGGGGCCACACCATTGTTTGCCTTGGGAGCCAGCAAGGGACTAAAGATATACGACCCTCCCAAGCTCCTTCTCTACTAACCAAGACTGATTTTTGGGGACTCAGAGAAGAGTGGAAATATTTCCTACATGGGGAAAGGGAGGGGGCTGCCAGAGAAGGCTGGAGAACAGTGTCGGAGAAAGTTTGAATTACAAGTCTCCTAGCCTCCAGACAGGCAGCTCTATCACATTGATCCCGTCGGTGTTGTGTTGCAGCAAATAGACTCCCACCAGGCATAGAACTGAGTGCTGCTAAAGATCGCCATCTGCTGGCAGACCGAGTGCATGCAAGAAAGTTAAAAATACGTAGAAGAGGCTTTTCTGGCCTCTATAGCCTCCCTTCCCAAGGCCTTCCCTTCCCAAGGCCTTAAGAAATGACTCTACAACCAATTACTGGGTCCAGTGCCCAGGGTTTTTTTTAATTGTTTTTTTTTCAAAATTTTTAATTTTTGTCTTTTTTTTAAATGTTACATTAAAAAAATATGAGGTTCCCCCCCTTTTTTTGTCTTTATTTAAATTTTTTTAACTAATGCCAAGTTTTGAGCAACCAGCAGGACAATCCTAACAATCCAGGTTGAGCCAAGAATCAAAGAGTAATGATAACACACAGCCTCTTGCCACTAAATCACTACAAAAAGAGAAAGAAATTGAGCATCTGAGTAAACTACATCCTAAACAAATGCCTAGATATCAGCTAAAAATTATGAGCCATACTAAGAAAATAGAAGACATGGCCCAAGAAAAGGAATATATCAAAGTATCAGGTTATATCTACTTATTTTTAAATAATTTTATATGGAATATAGCAAGTTCTTTAGTCTACAGATTAAAATCTTTTTATCAGCCAAGAAAAGTGTTTCTCTTATGTTTGTGTCTTTTGTTCTTGTTTTTTTCTCTGGGAATTTCTTATGGGTAGCATTTGTTCTTTAGTATTTGTAACTATCTTCTTGCACATCCTTTTTAACTTTTTTTTTTTTAAGATTTATTTTTATTTCTCTCCCCTTCCCCACCCCATTTGTCTCTTCTCTGTGTCCATTCACTTTGTGTTCTTCTGTGTCTGCTTCTATTCTTGTCAGCGGCACCGGGAATCTGTGTCTCTTTTTCTTGCATCATCTTGCTGCGTCAACTCTCTGTGTGTGCGGTGCTACTCCTGGGCAGGCTGAACTTTCCTGCTGGGTGGCTCTCCTTACGGGGCGCACTCCTTGCGCATGGGGCACTCCTGTGTGGGGGACACCCCTGCTTGGCACAGCACTCCTTGGCGCACATCAGCACTGCATATGGGCCAGCTCCACATGGGTCAAGGAGGCCCTGGGCTTGAACCATGGACCTCCCATGTGGTAGGCAGATGCCCTATCCTTTGAGCCAAGTCCGCTTCCCTCTTTTTAACTTCTTGAGCTGGGCCCATTTACCACTGATTTGATTTGTTTGCCCACAATTTGGATTTAAATTTCCAAAGCATTATTTTTTATTATAGTCTTTTTAAAATCCCAGTCTGCTTCTGATAATATTTTTCCCCCTTTGCATTCTTAATTTTTTGTATGTTTCTGAAAGCACAATATTTTTCTGGATATTTTCTTTCTTATAGATCATTTTCAGTCCTGTGCTTTTCTCCACATAGCACCAAAGCAGGGTTCTTATGGTGCAGGAATTTTTTATTGGTTCCATGTTCACTTTTGCTATTCATCCTTTGAAAATGAAAGGACTTTTGAGACTGTCATTGTAATCATTGGCTTTGTCTTATCAGTACCGTTCTACCAAAGACTTTCTCTAAATCTCTTCTTCTAAGAGAGGATTGGATTTTGTGCAGGCTTTCCATAAAAGACTCTATTGTGGTGTTTTTTAAAAGTTTCTAATAGTAACATTTACTCATTTAAAATCGTTTTTTGGTTTTATTAGAACTTTATTTCTTGGCTGTATCTCTGTAATAAGATACTTTTTTTCAATCCAGTGTTCAGGCATAAATATGATCAACTTACTTCAACTTTATATCTGAAAATAAGAATAGTGATATTCAAATGAACAGCTAATTTCCAAATAAAGAGATGCTTATTCCTTCTTTATAGTGCTATTCTGTTATTCTGAAGATTTTCTTTGTTCACTAGGATTGTTAGCACTTCCTCCAAGCCAGTGTTGGCAAACCCTAAGTAATTTAACTTCTGCTTTGCCAGTACATTATTGGAGAAACAAAACAATTCTAAAATCAAGGAATGTTCAGTATAATTTGGTGTAGACGTAGATGAATAGTAAACTTACATCCATTTTGACCAAAGACTGTTTCTTGTCTTTAGCTCTCTGTCATGTGATCTAAACATACATATGCCAAAGATATCAAATACAGATATTTGCATGTTTTCAATAAGCTATCTATAAGCCATACTTATAAAATTATTAATAGACTTTATTTTTTAGAACTGTTTTAGGTTTACAGAAATACTAAGCAAAAAGTACAGAGAGCTCTCCTGTATCCCCGCCCCACCTCTTAATCCCCCACCCCCAATTTCTCCTATTATTAACATCTTGCATTAGTATGGTACATTTGTTAATAACTGATGAACCAATATTAATGCCTTGTTATCAACTAAAGACCACAGTTTATATTAGGGTTCACTCTCTGTGTTGTACAGTTCTATGGGTTTTGACAAATGTGTAATGCCCTATAGCCACCATTACAGTATTATATAGATTAGTGTCACTGCCCCCAAAATATCCTGTACTTCACCCTCACTTCTCCCCTCCCCCAACCTCTGGCAACCACTAATCTTTTTACTATGTCTAGAGTTTTACCTTTTCTAGAATGTTGTGTAATTGGAACAGCACAGTATGTAGCTTTTTCAGACTAACTTTGTTAACTTACAATGTGCATTTTAGGTTCTTCCACATCTTTTCATAGCTTGGTAGCTCATTTCTTTTATTGCTAAAAAGTATTCTATTGTATGGATATACTGCACTTCGTTTATCCATTCACCTATTAAAAGATATCTTGGTTGTTAGTTTGGGGCAGTTATGAATGATAAAATGGCTATAAACATTTGTGCAAGTTTATATGTGGACCTAAGTTTTTAACTCATTTGGGTAAATACCTAAGAACACAGTTGCTGGATCATATGTTAAGCCTATATTTAGCTTTGTAAGAAATTGCCCAACTGTCTTCCTCTTTCAAGTGGCTGTGCCATTTTGCATTCTCATTGGCAATGAATAAGAGTTTTTGCAATGAATGAGAGTTTCCATTGCGCTATGTCCTTGACAGCATTTGGTGTTACTGGTGTTTTAGATTTAGCCATTCAAATAGGTGATAATAGTGTCCCGTTGTTTTAATTTGCGATTAATTAAACATGCTGTGATAGATTTTATCATATGATGCTGAGCATCTTTTCCTATGCTTTTTTGCCATCTGTATATCTTATTTGCTGCAGTGTCCAGATCTTTTACCCATTTTTTCAATTGAGTTTGTTTTCTTCTTGTTGAGTTTTAATTGTATGTTTTTGGATACAAGTCTTTTATCAGATATGTGTTTTACATGTTTTTCCTCCCAGTCTGTAATTGTCTTTTCATTCTCTTAACAGTATCTTTCGCATAGCAGAAGTTTTTTATTTTAATGAAGTCCAGTTTAACCATTTTTTCTTTTACGGATTGTGCTTTTAGTGTTGTTTCTGAAAAAGTCATTGCCAAATCCAAGGTCATCATATATTCTGTTATTTTCCAGAAGTTTTTTAGTTTTGCATTTTACATTTGCGTCTATGATTCATTTTGAGTTAATTTTTGTGAAAGGTGTAAGGTCTGTGTCTAGATTCTTTTTTTGCATCTTATTCTATCACCATTGTTGAAAAGGCTGTCCTTTCTCCATTTTATTGCCTTTACTCCTTTATCAAAGACCAGTTGACCATATATACATGGATCTATTTCTGGGATCTCTATTCTGTTCCATTGATCTGTCTGTCTTTCTAAAGCTTTCAGTAAATTTCTGAATACAATCAGCCAAAAGAACAATCAGGTAGAAGACATGTGCACATTGTTATTTAGGAAGGATACCAACTAGTCAGAACCAAAGAACATAGATGGTTTATTTACCTACCTTTTCCATATTGTGTCTCAATGAGACTAGATACCCTGTCGTATTTTTCTTTTAAAAGTAAATGTATTAAAACTACCAAATAACAAATTTTCTCTTACTGCATTATGTCTTTTTTCCTTTCACTTAAGTGCAATTTCACAAAACTTTTCCTTAAGTGACTTTATTAGAATAGTTTATATAGGTATTTTAACTTTGGTGGCAATTTTAGTCCTAATGTCAGTCCATTTTTATCAGTACCCAAGTGGTACTGCTTCTTTAGTTTAAATCTTTCTCCCTACCCCTTCCCCATATTTTGGCTGTATTTTCCATGGTGACTGTTAGGCCAGTTTTTCCTTAAAAATCAAAACAAGGGACGTGAATGTGGCTCAAGTGGTTGAGCACCTGCTTCTCATATGGGAGGTCCTGGGCTCGGTCCTGTGCCTCCTAAAAACAAGCAAATAAACAAAAACCAACTCGGAAGCTGATGTGGCTCAATGTTTGAGCTGCCCACTTACGAGATCTGGGGTTCTGTTCCTGGCCCTGGTACCTAAAAATAAAATCAAAACAAAAATTGTGTTTTTTCCTGTAAAAGAGTTTTTCCACACAGAACTTATTTTTATCTCACTTGTTTATTCAGAGTATTCTTTCAATTTGTTGTTTAGGTTATCTATCTCCTTGGTCAGTTCCTATAATTTTATGTAGCTTTTAATCAACTTTCAGTCACCTATGCTATTTGTTCTATTTATATGAAATTTCTTAGACCTTAATCCTAATCCTTCTCAAAGAGAATTAGATATCATTGTGCCCTACCCTTCCTTTGACCTTCCTTTTTTACTGAAACATTTAACACAAGCAATTTTTTTTTCTTTTTAGAAAGCAGTAACAGAAGCCTCTAATAGTAGTATCTGGTAGTAAAGCTATGGAACGACCACGTAAGGTTCTGCATCATTTAGATAATTTGTTCTAAAAAACAGAAAACCTATTTAAAACTGTCTTAAAAAAAAAAGGGACTTTTTTGATCCTTGTGTTTGAAAAAATAATCAACTTCTGGTAAGGAATGACCAAGGCTTAGCTCTGTTTCTCTGTTCTGCCTTACCTCATGTGCTTGCTACCCATCCATCCATCCATCCATCCGTCCATCCATGCATCTGTGAAATATATATTAAAATTACTAAAGCAGTTTTAGATGTCATGTTTACACACCATATTTTCAAGAAAAAAGAGAATATATGTGCTTTAGCATTCTAAGCAAGAGTCTTATTAGACTGTTCACATGCCCACCTCTTAAATAACCACTACAAATAGGGGGATGGAATATGTTACACGGCTTGAGATAATCAGGTCACCCTCTGCAAAGCATATAGGCAAAGAAGAGTAGTAGTACTGGTACTAATGAGATTGAAAAAGGTAGGAATGAATTCTAGGTAGGGAACCGGTCATGTCTACTAAAGTGGCACTGGGCCTCTTAGCAAATCAAAAAAGCATTGATTTTCAATCATGGTGGTATAGTAAGTTCATGTTTTGGCACCTGGCAATAGCTGATAAAGTATAAAAAGTTAAGAACAAAAAGTTGTTTCAGAATAATAAGTTAAATATCTCTTTAGACTAGCTGTTCTAGAAGTGGGCAGTGACAGTCAGGAATTTGGCTCCTGCTGGCTATTAGGGATTAAAAGGTGTTCCACACAAGACACGGAACTGGAGTAAGGCTTACTCCTTGAAGTCAGAGACTTGGGTAGAGATTCCTTCAGCATAAAAGGAGGCCAAACAGAACTGCTCTTGACTGCTGCCTGAACCTGTCATGGCTTAAAGAAGCTGGGCCTATCAATGTTGGCAGACATAGAGATAATCTCATGGACAGAAACTACGCCAAACATTTGCTCATGACTGGCTTTGTAATAGCCCCACTATCAATGAGAGACAAGAGCTTAAACCCACCTTCATAAGATCCAGGTAGCTAGGAAGATGCAACATGAGGGGATAAGCATGGGGGGAAGTTGAGTGAAGGACAGAACAAATAAACTTTTCTATGAAAATAAGTTTGTAGCAAAAATTCGAAAATAAATGAAAAAGATCCAGTGCTAAGAAAAAATCTATCCAACAATATCAACACTGGAACAAGAATTCAATCCTAATGAAAATAACTTTAGGAAATGATCCAACAAAGACTTTATAAAGTATCTTTATGCTCAAAGAGATAAAGACTTGTGTCCATTAAAAATGTTTGATATCAAACAAAAACAAATGTAACGAGCACATGGTTGTGAAGAACCCATTAGAACTCAGAAATGAAAAGTACAGTGCTTGAAATAAAAATAAATAGGCATGATACTTTTAGGCTCAATCTAACTCAAGAGGGTTTAAATGAATTAGATGATAGTGTGAGAACTGCATCCACAATGTAACACTAAAAAGAATATTAAAAAAACAGCAACAATGTACAAGGGCTCCTTTTCTCCACATCTTCGGCAACACTTGTTATTTTCAGTTGTTTTAATAATGGCCATGCTACTAGGTATGAAATGGTATCTAATTGAAGTGTTTTTTCACGCGGGGCGGCTCTCCTTGCGGGGTGCACTCCTTGCGCATGGGACAACCCTATGCGGGGTCACCTCTGCGTGGCACGGCACTCCTTGTGCATGGCAGTCCTGCACTTGGGCCAGCTCACCACATGGATCAGGAGGCCTTGGGTATCGAACCCTGGGCCCTTCACATGGTAGGCAGACGCTCTGTCAGTCGAGCCATGTCCACTTCCTTCATTGAAGTTTTAATTTGCATTTCTTTAATGGCTAATAATGTTGACCATGTCTTCATATACTTATTAGCCATTTGAATATCTTCTTTAGAGAATTCTGTTCAAAGCCTTGATTATTTTGGGGGAGGGGAGTGTTATTGTTTGTCTTTTTGTTGTTGAGTGGAAGGAGTTCTTTAGATATTCTGGATATTAAACCCTTATCAGATATATTGTTTCCAAATATTTTATCCCATTCTGTGGTTTGTCTTTTCACTTTCTTTTTAAAATTTATTTCTACACACACCCCTCCTTGTTGTTTGCACTCGTCATCTCTCTGTGCCTGTTGTGTGCTCTCTGTGTCTGCTCATCTTCTTTAGGAGTCACCTGGCACCTCCCCTGTGAGAGGGAGGTGCCCAATCTCTTGAACCTTGTCTGATACCTGCTTGTTGAGTATCTCATGTCTCCTCGTTGCATCATTTTGTTGCAGTATCTCATTGTGTCATCTTGTTGAGTCAGCTCACCACACAGCCCTTCACGTTAGCTTGCTGTCTTGCTTGTCATCTTTAGGAATCACTGAGAACCGACCCTGGGCCTCCCATGTGGGAGGTGGGCGCCCAACTGCTTGAGTCACATCTCCTTGCTTTCTTGATTATGTCCTTTGATATACAAAAGTATTTACCTTTTATGAAATCTATTTTATTTTTTCCTTTTGTTCTTGTGCTTTTAGTGCAAAATCTAAAAATCCATTGCCTGCTACAAGATCCTAAAGACATTTCCCTAATTTTCTTGTAAGAATATGAGCACATATATTTAGGCCTTTAATCCATTTTGAATTAATTTTTTAATTTGGTGAGAGGTAAGGGTCCACATTCATTCTTTTACGTGTAGATTCCCAGTTGTCCTAACACTATTTGTTGAAGAGATTATTCCCCCATGGAATGGATTTGGTACCCTTGTCAAAATCAGCGTGGCCATTGGTATGTGGATCTATCTCTGGACTCTCAGTTGTACTCCACCTGTCTACATGTCTATCCTTACGCCAGCACCATGCTTTGTAGTAAGTTTTGAAGTAAGTTTTAGGTATTCTGATGTTGAGGTGATGGCAAGATACCTATTTGTAGAGCTTCTCTGTGTCCTGTCAACATCTCCTCTGCACACTTACTCTGTACCAGCTCCACCTGCTCTTGCAGAGCACCAGGCTGTAAGAGTTGCTGCCATCATTACCCCTCACCTCTGCAGGGCAGGAACCTTTTTACCTTTTGTTACCAAGGTGTGGAAATCTTTTTGCCCTTAATTCAGCCTAAAGAAGACAACTTTTTAAAGGAAGCTTTTACTAGGAAACTAAGAAAAAATATAGCATCTTATATTTGTATATTGCATTATAGTTTTCAGAGTTCTGTATAAAAAGTGTGAAATAGTTAGGACAGAGATTATTATCCCAGTTTTGCAAATGAGGAAACTGAGGCTCTCAGAGATTGTACTCAAGATTGTATCTAGAAAATGGCAGGACCTAAGAAAGAAATCTTTTTGAGTGCCTATCGTCAAGAATAATACTTGATAAATTCATAGAACACATATCTCTTATCTTGGTTCAAGTCTTCAAGTCTACTTTGGCTGTTTATAGCTATGATCACCTAACTGTGCTTACTTTTCCTAGCTTTAGCCTTATATCCAGAGGGAGAGGAAAGTGGTACATTTGGGTTAATAGAATGCTGATGCCAACATTTAATTCAATTCTGTGTTTCTTCTACAAATTGTTTTTAATCTTTTCTCCAATTATGAGTCCCCTTGGGTCTTCCCTTCTGACCTTATACTTAATATTCATTTTCCTTCTGTCCATCTTGGTCCCCTGGATGGGGAAGATATTTTCTTTCCTGAAAGTAGAAGTGATCTGCCTTGAGCCTTAGAAGGAACGAGAACCTGGCTGAAAAGAGTTATGGATGGAAGTGCAAGGAAGTCTCTTCCTGCTTGGGGTAGAGAGCACGTGAAGCCAAAAGGGACCGAAGGAGAGGTTGGGAGATGTAAATGAGAGATGATTGGTTAGATGTGAGGAGTGGAAAAGGTGAAAAATCCTAGGTAGTTGTCAAAAAGGGAGAGTTTTGGGGGTGGTGGAACTAAGTTCCAAGTGGACACAGTCTAAGTGAGGGTGATTGAGATGAATTGGAGATTTAAGTACTTGATGTTGAAAAGTTGGAAGAACTCTTAGGGTAATCTTGTGTGAGTGATAAGTTAAACACATGAAACTGTCCAAAAAAACCTAATTAAAAACTAAAACTTGGGCTAGGGAAGATAGGAGAAAGGTGGTATGGATAGTATATTTGGGTAAAATAAATAAATATATATATATATATTTTTTTAAGATTTATGTCCATTCTCTGTGTGTTCTTCTGTGCCCACTTGTATTCTTGTCAGCAGCACCAGGAATCTTGTGTATCATTTTGTTGTGTCATCTTGCTGCATCAGCTCTCCATGTGTGTGGCGCCACTCCTGGGCAGACTGCACTTTTTTTTTTTGTACTGCGTGGCTCTCCTTGTGGGGCACACTCCTTGTGTGTGGGGCTCCCCTGCATGGCACGGTACTCCTTGTGCACAGCAGCACTGCGTGTGGGCCAGCTCATCACACAGGTCAGGAGGCCCTGGGTTTGAACCCTGGACCTCCTGTCTGATAGGTGGATGCTCTGTCAGTTGAGCCATATCTGCTTCCCATTGGGTAAAAGCATTTTTTTTTTTTAATTTTTTATTTATTTAATTTCCCCCCCTCCCCTGGTTGTCTGTTCTTGGTGTCCATTTGCTGCGTCTTGTTTCTTTGTCCGCTTCTGTTGTCGTCAGCGGTACGGGAAGTGTGGGCGGCGCCATTCCTGGGCAGGCTGCACTTTCTTTTCACGCTGGGCGGCATTCCTCACGGGCGCACTCCTTGCGCGTGGGGCTACCCCACGCGGGGGACAAACTTATTTGGATTAGTATCACTGGGAAAGATGTACTAAAATATCAGAGGTAAATTAATAATTATCTTGAACTTAAAAATTAAAATTTTTTTTTCATGTGTCCATTTTTAATACTTCGCCACAGTTTAAGATGCTAAGCACTTTCTATTTACAGGTATTTCCCTAAATCCAAACATTGTGAATTCTGAGAATATAATCTGTTTCATTTATTTAAATATGAAAAATATTTAGTTTCCTAGGCTGCTCAAGCAAATATCATAAAATGGCTCAGCTTGAACAGTGGAAAGTTATATGCTTATGGTTAGAGTCTGGGAAAACGTCCAAATCAAGGCATTTTTAAGGTAATGCTTTTTTTTTTTTTTAAGGATTTATTTATTTCTCTCCTTTTCCCCCCCTTGTCTGCTCTCTCTGTCCATTTGCTCTGTGTTCTTCGGTGTTCGCTTGTCAGTGGCACCGGGAATCTGTGTCTCTTTTGTTGCGTTAACTTGCGGTGTCAGCTCTCCTTGTGTGTGGTGCCGCTCCTGGGCAGGCTGCGCTTTTTTCACACAGGGCAGCTCTCCTTGCAGGGTGCACTCCTTGTGCATGGGGCTCCCATACGCGGCGACACCTGTGTGGCATGGCACTCCTTGCAGGCATCAGCACTGCGTGTGGGCCAGCTCACCACATGGGTCAGGAGGCCATGGGTTTGAACCCTGGACCTCCCATGTGGTAGGTGGACGCTCAAGTCAGTTGAGTCAAATCTGCTTCCCAATGTGATGCTTTTTTCATGACGATCAGCTGTTGGTGATCCTTGATTCCTCTGCCACATGGCAAGGCACATGGTAGCATCTACCATTCTCCCCCTTCTCTTTGGGTTTTTGTTGATTTCACCTTGCTTCTGTGGCTCTCTCTCTCTCTCTCTCAAACACACACACACACAGCTTCAAGCCACCATAGAAATTTATCCTACCATCTATTGGTCAAAGTCTGTGAAGTCATTATCTTTTGATAGCATTTAAAGAACAATTTTTCTATCATAATTATTTTTGCCAAACAATGTGGTTTTCTTAAATACAAGGACAAAAATTCAAAGTAACAATTAAATTTTTTTTTAAAAGTTGCTCCTTAACAGTTTTATACTCATCGTCCCCCTACCTATAGGTCATATAGAAAAAAATTTTTTTGAAATGAAAAAAATGCTTACCATATTCTTCCCAGTCTCTCTAGTATTTGTGATGGTGCTAATAGTAAAATATGTTTAAGTTTTGAGAGAGAGCCTCTCATCTTCCAGGAGGAAAATGAGGTTTCTATTTGCTAACACTAACAAGGAATTTTAATGAACAATGTTAAAAAACAAAAACTATTAAGAAGACATTTCCTGGAAAAGAGCAAATCTGGAAGAGCCATGTTGTTTGCTGTTAAAACTTGAGCCCTTGGTCACTCACTGTTCTTTCCCATATTGGTCACAGTGGCCTGGTAGGTCTCTGGGCTGTCTCTGCAAAAATAGTTGCATGGGAAACTGATGTGGGACTTGCCAGGTCCCATTCCCGTTTCTGAAAGATTCTCCAGAACTCTGAGTACATAGGCAGAAACGGAGCCAATTCAGGGATCTGTCATTTTAAAAGGGGAAGCTGTGGGGGGGGGGGGGGGGGTCTCAGTCAGAAGGAGAATTGCTGTAATTCATTGCCCTTCACTCAGAGAATCATTATTCTACTGAAGAAACTATCAGGATCACTGACTCAGCTTTGCCTTAGAATGTTGGCATTTCTCACCTCTTGCGCAACATCTTAGGTTCCTACGTAGCAGCACGGGGAAAGCACCAGGGAAAAAACACAACTTCTTCCTGTAATCCTTTACTTATTTTTATTCTGATAAATTGGGCTAGAAAGCCTAGAGTGTGAGGGGAACATTTTTTCTCCCCTTGAACCATTTCTAAGCAGCTAACTCCCTACTTTCTTTTCTCCGGGTATCAGAAGTGGCTCCCTGAAATAGGTTACCCCCGTCCAGAGGAACAGTAGGAAAAGAACCAAAGCCACCCTGTAAAGCCTCAGACACTCCTCAGCTCTCTTAGATATCAGAGTCTACTTCCTTCCCACCAAATATCCCATCTTTCATTTCCAGTGGGGGAAGGAAGAAATACCTAATACCCCATATGGTGAGTCAGTCTACCTTTCATAGCCCTTTTCTGCCTGTACTATAAGCATGCTGTTTTTAAAGCTCTTTCCTTGTATATCCTTCTTATTTACCAGGGCCACGGGTAGAAGAGGATGGAGGGAGGGGGTAGAATGTGGGTCTAGTAAGGATAGCTAAGTAGTTCCTGAACTTTTAGGATCTACGTAGGCTCTAAACGTAATCCTCGTGGTGGTTGTACACTAGAATGGTTCTCATAGCTTCCCACACAGTCACCTCACATCTCTCCTGGGGTCCACCCTGTGTCACTTGAATGGATGTTTCGCCTAAAGCAGGGTTTCTTAACCTTTTATTTATTTATTTTTTAAAAAAGATTTATTATTTATTTATTTATCCCCCCCCTCCCCCCCCCCGTTGTGTGTTCTCTGTCCATCCACTGTGCCTTCCTTGTCCGCTTCTGTTGTTGTCAGTCATTGGCATGGGAATCTGTGTCTCTCTCTGTTGCGTCATCTTGTGTGTCAGCTCTCCGTGTGTGTGGTGCCATTCCTGTGCAGGCTGCACTTTCCTTCGCGCTGGGCAGCTCTCCTTACGGGGTGCACTCCCTGCGCGTGGCGATCCCCTGTGCGGGGGACACCCTTGCGTGGCAGAGCACTCCCTGCACGCATCAGCGCTGTGCAGCTCCACACGGGTCAAGGAGGCCTGGGGTTTGAACCGTGGACCTCCCATGTGGTAGACGGACGTCCTAACCACTGGGCCAAGTCCACTGCCCTTTTATTTTTTTAAACAAATCACTTTCATTGATTGTAGCAGTTTGATAGTTATGAATTCCAAAAATAGATATTGGTTATATTTGTAATCTGGTCTGTACCTGGACATGATTGAGTTATGACTAGGGCTTAGATTGGACCACGTCATTAGGGCGTTGATAAAAGGCATGGCAAAGGACAGAGTTGGAGCTTTTGATGTGAGGGTTTTTGATGATGGAGTTTTGATGTTGGAGTTTGATGCGGAAGCCTTAAGCTGGAGCCCTGGGAAGTAAACTCACAGAGGAAAGAGAAGCCAGCCCCAGGAAAAGAGGAATCCTGAGCCCAGGAAGAAGCAAGTGCTGGGAAGGAAGGAACCTTGAACCCAGAGAGAAGAAAGACCCTGGAAGGGAAGGACCCAGGAAGCCTGAACCCTCGCAGACGTCGGCAGCCATCTTGTTCCAACACATGAAAATAGACTTTGGTGAGGGAAGTAACTTATGCCTTATGGCCTGGTACCTGTAAGCTCCTACCCCAAATAAGTACCCCATATAAAAACCAACCAATTTTTGCTATTTTGTATCAGCACTCCATTGGCTGACTAATACATTGATACATATTAATAAAGCATACATTTCACCCAAAGTGTGCATTCAGTGGTATTTGGTATAATACCAAATGCACATAGTTGTGCATTCACCACCTCAGTCATCAGGTTCTTAACCTTTTCTGTTCCACGGACACCTTTGCCAGTCAGGTGAAGACCACAGACCCGTACGAAGTCCACACTATACTGTGTATTATTTAATAAATATATCACACCCACAACAACACGTCCCTACAAGAATAATGTCTTTTTGAATTTTCAATTCAAGTTCATTGACCTCTTGAAATCTTTCCACAGACCCCTCGGGGTTCTGTGGACCCCTGGCTAAGAACCCCTGGCCTAAAGGATGCAGTGTATACTACTAATAGCAGCCATCTATGACATAATTTAGAATGTGGAAGGGGACAGATAATATTAGATTATGAAAGGTAAACTGTTATGTTGAGGATGATGTACTTGAATTTCTACCATGACTCATGGATAGGGTTATAGAAACACAGGTTGGGAGTGAGGGGTAGTGAAGAGTAGGTTTACCCTAACATGTAAAGTTACAACCTCTCTGGTTCTCAGTATCCTTAACTATAAAATAAGGAGATGTCTGTTGTCTCAGATGACCCTAGATGGCCCTTCCAGCTCTAAAAATTTCATAGCAATAGTTGATTTCCCCGAGAATGCCGTTAATCTTGTGCCTTCAAACTATTTGAAGAAAATAAAGTCTGGCTTCAATTTTGTAGAACATTTCAAGAATAAGGACTATTTTATAAAAATTGTAGTTTCTGTATTTTGAAATAATACTGAGTGAATTAGTAAGAATCCCATTTAAGTAACACTTTAATTCTGTATAAATGAAGGCTACTAAAGTGGGCTCAATGAGATTTCAGTTTCTGAAAAGGCCTGCAATCATATTTATGCTATTAATTTGCTTGGCTTACTTTTTTTTTTTAAAGGAAATTGAACCTCATCCTATATTTATGATAATAAGTAACTGAAATGAAATGAAAAGAAACTTACAAGGAGCGCCTCTTGCTTTATATAAAACCTGTACTAGATGCTAAAGGTGAACTGGAAGCCCATGTAGGCCACAAGGTGGCACCATTAAGCCATAAAAGTAAAGTGCTGTTGTAGCTAGAGAAAACTTGCAATCAGGTGACTATTACAGACGTTAATACGTGTGCATTAAAGAGTTCACATTGACCTCCCAGTGCTTATTTAATGACTTTAATACATAATTTAAAAATAATTGCATACTTCCTATGCCAGGAAAGTCTCTCACTAAGGTAAAATTGCACAAAGATTTTGGAAAATACTGAAAGGTGTTAGAATAAAATACCCAAGATGACCAGTATTCCCTTTGTGAACAATTAATTTTGTTTTATTTTAAGCCAATATCTTTTCTAAAAGTTGAATTATAGCTAAATTTAAAAAATGCAAACGAATAGTATTGCATTTTTCAGAAATCCTTGGGTTTTTTTTTTTAGTTTTAATTCCTTGTTGTCCGCCTCCTCCCCCCCCCCCCCCCAAGCTTGCTTGCTGCCTGCTCTCTGTGTCCATTCACTGGACGCCCTTCTGTGTTTTCACTTGTCTCCTTTTTGTTGTGTCACCTTGCTGAGGCAGCTTTCCGTGGTGTGCATGCTAGCCTGCCTTCACAAGGAGGCCCTAGGACCGGAATCCAGGGCCTCCCGTATGGTAAACAGGAGCCCAACTGATTAGCCACAGCTGCTTCCCAGAAATCCTTGTTTTTTAATGTTTTTTGATTTCTTGATGGAGAAAGAAAAATTTAGGCATGTATTTTCGAGATATCCAAACCAGTAGGAAATACTTGAGAGTAAGTCCAGAAATTTAGCTACTTTCTGTAAAGTAGAAAACATTTTCAAAGTTTTTACTTTTTTCCCCCACTCTTAAAAACATTCTTTGAATGAGATGATGGCAAAGAGTTAGTTTAGAATTTGTCTGATAGTCTGATATTTTCTGTAAAATAGAAAGATTTCTAGGTATCGATTGTCTTTCCACAGTTTAAAAAAGAAGTTCGTTTTGAAGGAGATAATTGCAGAGTTAATTTAGAATGTGCGGACTAGATAAATGTTTCCTTTTATGTAATCTATGATAAAAATGTTTGCTAAACTAAATATTATATTAAAAGAGTCTTATGAAAACAAACTTTAGTGACTTAGTTTTTTTCACCTGTAATGAATAACAGGATAATGATAGTATATACCTTTTTAAGGTTTTTTGAGTATCAAATCAGTTGTTAAAGGGAAAAACACTTAGAATATTGCCTGAGGTATAGTAACTTCTAATAAATGTTAAATATTATGTATATCAAATGTTGCTTAAACATTTGTTTGTGTAGGAATAGCAGACATACAAATGCCAAATCTTCATTTTCCTTTTTATTAAGCTTAGTTTCCTAAGAACTTCTATTAATACCTCATTAGCCTAGATTTAATTATTATGTGAACTTAAACGTACATTGGCCTTTCTTTCAGTATAATTTTGTAATTCACACATTTGAAATTAACCTCACCATTACTGCATTAATGTAGCTTAAATTATGAAGTAATTTGATAGCTTAAGAATTTTAAGAATTTTAGACACACATTAAAGTGTCAGAAGTGTCACAAAATGTGAATTTTCTACAAACTTGTTAAAGTAAAAATGTATCTGCTCATGGTGGATCCATATCTATCTAAAAATTGCTCTATTTGAACTTCTGTTAATTATTTTTGAAACTTATAGGTAAAATTCAGAAGGTTCCATTTATAAACTTCCTCTTTTAAATGTTCTCCTAAATTTTGTGGCCCATTTAGAGAATAAGGAGTTTATATTCTGTGCTGGGCTATTTTGAAAGGATAGTATTCTCAATTCCTTTTCTTATTTACTTACCACCATGCTTTTAGAAAGGGATTACCCTTTTCCTTTTTTAACAATCCAAAATAAATGTTCCCATAATTTGCCTTTATTTAGGATAGGTAACCTCAGAGGTTAAAAATTGGAATCTTTGCCATACAATCAGTGATAATTTACTTCCCAAACCCTTCTAATACATCTTCAAAATGTAGATAAATAAGGATCATAAACCCAGATTAGTTTAAGATGAACTATAAACTAAAACCTCAGAAGTTTTATAGTGACAAAGAAAATACTGCATCAAGATTGCTGTCACAGTGAAACTATTCACCCATAAAGACTGGTTCCATAGCCAGACATTTTAGTCAGCCTCATCTGTGTCACATCTTTTAAATACATTGCTTAAGAGCCTGTTATCATAGGCACATTTTGAACAAAAAGATTATTTCAAAATTCTTTTAGACTGCATTTTTTAAAAAGATTTATTTATTTATTCTTTACCCCCAACACCCCCCCACCCCCCATTGTCTGCTCTCCATGTCCATTTGCTCTGTGTTCTTCTGTGTCTGCTTGTCTTCTCTTTAGGCAGCACCGGGAACCGATCCTGTGACCTTCTAGAGTGGGAGAGAGGTGCTCAATCTCTTGAGCCACCTCAGCTCCTGGTCTGCTGCGTCTCTTATTGTCTCTCCTCTGTGTCTTTTTTTGTTTCGTCATCTTGCTGCGCCAGCTCTCCACGCGGGCCAGCACTCCACATGGGCCAGCTCATTGCACAGGCCAGTTTACCTTTACCAGGAGGCCCCGGGAATCGAACCCTGGACTTCCGTATGGGAGATGGGAGCCCAATCACTTGACCCACATCTGTTTCCCTAGACTACATTTTGATTGACTTCAAATGTCAATGAATTTGGATCTGTATAAAGTAGAAAAAAATATAGGGCAAATGATTTATTTATTTATTTTTATAGGAGGTACCGGTATTGAACCTGGGACTTCATATAAGGAAAGCAGGTGCTCAAACCACCAAGCTATACCCATTTCCCACAAATTATTTTTTAATGTTATGAGGAATTTGATAAGAAAATTATGGTACATGAATATAATAGAATACTCTGCAACCATTAAAAGTTGTTATAGAAAACTGATGACATGGAAGGATGTTCACAATATAGTAAGTGAAAAAGTTTAACATTGGTATGCACATTATAAATTAAATATGTATATTCATATAGAGAAAAGAACTAGAAGGGCATAGAACTAAAATAATACTTCATTTCAGTTTGTAGGATTATGGGTGACTTTTATTTCCTTCTCCTTGTTCATATTTATTTTCTAAAAAAGTTTATAATGACCTGTGGAACTACTGAAAAAAAAGTTACTTCAAATTCCTGTTACAGTGAACTAAACTGAGCATATGTACAGAAAGAATTATTGGATTTCTCCTTTATCTGGGTTTCAAGAAACAATGTTCAGGTACTGTGCAATCTGCCATGATACACAGATACATTTCTCGCCTTTTGGAGCCATGGTCTGGCAGGAATTAAAAAAAACAACAACTGTGAATCATCAGCAGAGTTTAGTATGAACCTTTTTTCCCCTTGATTAGTTTGATAACTATATAGAGGCCTCATGGCACACTGGAAATATTATGAATTAAATTTGAAGCCGCTCTGCCACTTACAGCAGTGTGGCCTTGGGTTCATTAATCTCTCTGAGACTTGGAAATTATTAAGACCACTCTGTTATATCAGTATAGCTGCTGAAGATAATCAGATTGAAGAAATAAATTATCAGTATTTTGGGAGGGCTTTAAATTGTTGTTAAACTTCTTACACACAGTGGGATTTCTTTTAGATACGGCTTTCTTCCTTGCCTAGTATCTGTAAATCTGTGCAGCACTTAAGTTTAAGAACAGTAATTCTAAAGTGTTAGCGTTCGCGTTTAATGACTTCATTGGAAGTTATTCTTTTATGGCTCATTGAGATTATCTTATATTTTGAAACAAGTGTATCCTTTTTTTAAGGAAATAAGAATAACCAGGTGATATACAGAGAATCCAGGTTTTTGGGTTTCATTTACTGCTTATCATTCTTTTTCCCAGTTTCAGTACTTTTTTTCAGCATTAGAAAATGTAGGAAATAAGATCTGATAAAGTTTCTCTCCAGCTATACCATCTTTCCCTGTGTTTTGTTGAAATATCTGGTGCTTTGATTTCTAATCAAAGTTGTTGTGTAGGCATAATCTAGTCAGTCCATTTAAACCAAGAATTTAAATCACTTAGTTTTGCCTTGCCTGTGACCTCTCAAAATGAAAACTAAATCAATACATTATGTATAGTTGATGATTTTGGATGTAGACAACCAACTTAAAGTTATGGTATGATAAGTATAAAAATAGAACATATTCTTTATTTTTTTTCAATGTGTTGGAAAAATTTATTAAATCATAAATTCCTTTTTATTGTATAATATATAACAGTTGCCGTTTTAACCATTTTTAAGTGTATAAGTGTTAAGAATTGTAATTCAATGGCATTAATTACTTTTACAATGTTTTCCTGCCATCTTCTCCTTTCAATACTGAAACTTTTTCATCACCCTAATCAGAAATTCTTTACCCATGAAACATTAATTCCCTATTCCTTTTTCCCTCCTAATCTACTTTCTGTCTGTGAATTTGCTTATTCTAGATATTGCTAAGTGGAATCACATAATCTTTGTCCTTTTGTGTCTGGTTTATTTTGCTTAACATGATGTTTTCAAGGTTCATCCATGTTGTAGTATGTATCAGAGCTTCATTCCTTTTTAGGACTGAATCATTTTCATTTTTCCATTCATATCTGCCAATGGGCATTTGGGCAGTTTCCACCTTTTGGCTATTGTGAATAATGCTGCTATGATCGCTGGGGTACGAGTATGTGTTTGAGTCCCTGTTTTCACTTCGGGGGGTATATACCTATGAGTGGCATTGTTGGGTCATGTGGTAATTCTACATTTTAACTTTTTGAAGAACTGCTGAACTTTTCCACTAGCTACACTATCTTACATTCCCACTAACAATGCGCAAGCGTTCTAATTTTCCACATCTTGTCAACACTTGTTATTTTCTGATTTTTTTTTTTGCTTTTTGTTTTTTTTTATAATAACCATGCTTGCGGGTGTGAAGTGGTATCTTGTGGTTTTGATTTGCATTTCCCTAATGGCTGATAATGTTGAGCATCTTTTTTGTTTTTCCATTTACTAGCCATTTGTATACCTTCTTTAGAAAACTTTATCTACCTATGGTCTTAACCATCAAGAATACTATTATAAAGTTTTTGGAAAACTGTTTATCTACCTAAGGTCTTAACCACCAAGAATACTATTATAAAGTTTTTGGAAAACTGTTTATCTACCTAAAGTCTTAACCATCAAGAATACTATTATAAAGTTTTAAAGATTGACATAAGATTGTGGATCCAGAGTTTGAGAAAGATAAAAAAGGAATAGTACTTTCTATCAATTCAGTGACTCACAAAAATCTTCATCATTTGCTCTGTTATTTTGCATTGAGACAAGTGCTGTTTTGCTTTAGGAGCTCCTTCTGCCGAGATTTAGGTGACTGCCTCTGCCTGAAGGGCTTCTCTTCTGCAGTCCCCCTGAAGACTCCCTTGGGCGGTGCCACAGAGAAGAGTTAGGAGCTTTAAATGCCGGGCTGCCCCGGACATCTAAGACCTTACTCCCGGAGTCCTGCTTTTAACAATCCTAGAAAGTGCCACAGTAGTCAACAAACATGTCCTTTAGGAACGGCGTCCTGGTGAACAACCTCATGCCCTCTGGTTCGTGGCTTTTCCGCTGTTGGCTGTTCTTCCTTTGCCAGGAACTAGGTTTCCTTTTCTTTAGTGGAGGTCTTTACACCCCACTAGAGGTCACCCCAGTGCCAGAAGCTGCTCTGTTGTCAGAGGATCAGTGCTCTCCACAAGCTTCCTTCACTATAGCGAGGAAGCCCAGCCTGGGGAGGGTGATTATTATTTTTTGTGTTTAGTATATGCCTGGCTCTGTTTTAAATACTTCACATGGACTAACTTGGGGTTCAAACTCAGGCTCCATACACATTCCAGAGTAGCCTTAGCTTTATTTTTAAGCAGCCTCTGATAGACACTGCCTCTCTAAAATATGATACAGTCTTTTAAAAAAAATTTTGGAGGTACTAAGGCCAGGGATTGAACCTGGGACCTCATGTGTAGGAAGCTGGTGCTCAATCATTAAGCTATACTGGCTCCCCACAAAGTATGGTACACTCTTAAGAGTAGCCCACTCAGGCGCATTAGACTATATCACGTCTCTCTTTCTCTGCCACCTCTAAATCCAGTCTTCAGCCTATTTTCATATACATTCATAGGGGTATAGACTCAGCCCTCTATGAATCTTGAAAGATATTGATTTCCTGTTCATACTTAACACATTAGTACCTCCAACTCTATTTGTAACATTTACTTTAATAAATGGGCATCCACTGGTGCCCTTCCTAATGGTTAGGTCCTACAAGGTCTTCTATAAATATTAATAACTTCTCACTATCTTTGTTGCCTGAGATACATGTACACATGACTCCAAAGACAACCTTAGATCTTTTTCTTTGCATGGGGAAGGTAAGCACCTTTGAGCGCAACAGTCTTTCAGTGAAAATGTTTAAGCCTCTATATAACCCAGCAATTTATTAGGATTGACATTTATCTAACATTCTTGAAATGACAAACTTATAGAAGTGGAAGACAAGTTAGTGGTTACCAAGGATTAGTGGGAGGGAAGATGTGACTATAAAAGGGTAACGTGGTGATCGAAATGTTCCGAATCTTGACCATGACAATGTCAATATCCTGGTTGTGATATTGCACCATGGTTTTACAAAATGTTACCAGTGGGGGAAACTGGGTAAAGTTTACGTGGGATCTCTGCCTTATTTCTTAAAAATACATGTGAATCTACAAATCTCTCAAAATAAAAATTGCAATTTTTAAAAAATTTTAGGCCTCTCCATTCTTTGGATAACAGTTAATATGTGTTCTGATTGTTTTTCACGTTATAACTTCTTAGGGAAGCTATTTATAGATTTCTAGTGATTTAGGCCTAATTGGTATCTTAAAAGTTTTCTTGGCAGATTTCTAGTAATTAGGTCTAATGAATTTGTATAATATTTAAGCATGAAGTCATAGAAGTAGATTTGTAATTTGATCAAGTGTTTTATGGGGCCTTGTATCAAAAGAAAATGGCAGACACATCATCTTGTGGATTTAAGGGAACATTTGTTGTTTTGGGAAATAACTATATAATCTATTAATTCTATCTCCAAACGATAAGCCAGACTTGATCTTTTCATAATGTGAACCCTACTACCTTTAGCATCTTTCCTTGCATCATTTTGACATTGGAAATTAAAGCTAAAGCATACGTTATAAAGAAGTGTTAGTCATGAAGACCCAGCTACAGTGGTCAGGATGAGAGAGGAAAAGTACTAGGCTTTACAAGTACTCAGATACTTGCTTAAGGAAATCTAATAAGTGGCTCAATGATACAAAATTTGTCTAAACTGATATTATAGAATTGCAGAAAACTAGACAAATTTGAGGAGAGGAGATGGTTTGTGTATTATGATGCCATTGTGATACTTACACTCTGTGGGACCATCCTCACATACAGGTTGTTGGCCGTCGCTATCCATTCCCACCTAGCACTGCTGGCCCTGGGATTCAACCCCTAACTTAAGTCATTGTAAATGGAGCTTCATAAAATACCATAATTATTTCCCCATATAAATTTACTTCAAGGAATTTGATATAACAGTGAGCATGAATGACCAGTGAAGAGTTTAAATAAGTTTCAGCCTGATCCCTAATTTTGGGATTTAGACTTCATATCCCACCGTTTAGCATGGTATCTGGCACATTTTGGACACACAGTAATTGTTGTTTAATGAATTAAGATTGCTTTTTTGTGGTCCATACTGCCTGCCCCCTGACCTACTTCCACAGCCTTCAAGAGCAGAGGTCATTGGGGCAGACAGCGTGCTCTTGTAGCCTTTCTCAGTGCACAGAGGCAGCGCCTGACTAGACCCCATCCAGTGAGGTGTGAAGGTGGGGTACCACCACGGTTACTGAGAAGCAGGATTGGAGTGTGCAGAAGACTGCAGATAGATTTGGGCCAGTTTTTCACACTGAAAAGGAAGAAAGGGAACAATCTCAGGAAGAGATTTAAGTACCAGCATTCAAGATGGATCAAAAATACTTTTTCTAAAAAAAAAAAAACTTAAATGTATCCTGTTTGGTTTATTTATTTAAAGATTTCTTTATTTATTTCCCTCCCCTTCTCCCCCCCCCCACTTGTCTGTTCTCTGTGTCTATTTGCTGCGTGTTCTTCTTTGTCTGCTTATGTTGTCAGTGGCATGGGAATCTGTGTTTCTTTTTGTTGCATCATGTTGTGACAGCTCTCCGTGTGTGCAGTGCCATTCCTGGGCAGGCTGCACTTTCTTTCGCCCTGGGTGTCTCTCCTTATGTGGCGCACTCCTGGTGCGTGGGGCTCCCCTACGCGGGGGACACCACTGTGTGGCAGGGCACTCCTTGCGCGCATCAGCACTGCACGTGGGCCAGCTCCACATGGGTCAAGGAGGCCCGGGTTTGAACCACGGACCTCCCATGTGGTAGATGGATGCCCTAACCACTGGACCAAGTCTGCTTCCCCTGTTTGGTTTAAATATAAGTATTAGCTGTTTTTACTTTTTTCCCCATTACAAACAGTATTTTATTTCCAAAAATGCTTTTGTGGGCTAATCTGGGGTCTAGCCACCATATATAACATGAAAATAGGAATTTTGAATTCCAAACATGACTAGAGTTTCTTCTCTAATGATAGCACATAATTTGATTCTTTTCTTTTAGCTTTCTGCCCATGCTTTCTTGTGCGAAGCAACAGAGCATTTCCTTATTTAGCCCCTTGTATTCTTCCTTTTCACCACCTTATTACTCTTTGGTTGCTTTACAAGCCTTAAAAGCTGAGGCCTCACTCAAAGAATTTCTGGAGAACATCTGCAGACCCACTAGCCTGTCTGTATTTATTAGAACAGCAAGTCCTTTTTCATACACACCTTTGTTTTAATTGAATTTTCTATTTACTGTAGATCCTTGCTCTGGCATATTATTGGATATTTTGTTGAACTATCTCAAGAATTCAGAGAAACTGCCAAGTGACCACTGGAAGAAAAAAAAAAGATCAATTCTTAAGGCATTGTGAGTATTTTCTACTTTAGACTTCCTTACAGTATGTGAAACCCTAAATGAACTGTGGCCTTGCTTTGGGCAAATGTGATTCTGTGATCAAGATGAAAAATGTTATCTATCATTGGGCTTATTAAATTTGAGGATAAGGTTAGCAGTTTCTCAAGGACACAAACTTATAAAATATGCTACATTTATTCTCACTTAAAAAGTAGACAGGAAGGGCTTGTCTTTTTACTGAGCCAGCACTAGAAGAATCCCAGTCTGTAAACCACAAGAATTCTTAACTGTGTTCGAACCAAAAACACCAAGTAGATTGTTTTTCCTTATCTATTCTTGCAGAACTTAACTAAAACATGTTGCATCATGAAAAAGTACTTGATATTTGGTATTTTATTTTTAAAAAGATTTTGATGACTTTGCCTTATTTATGATATAATCCAGGGAATACTATAGTGGATAATGGGGAGATTACCCTTAGAAAATAATTCTTGACCTTTTTTATTTTTAGTTCTTTGTTCTCATTTGGTAAATTTCTTTTAAAAACATAGTGTTATAATCTGTCGTTTATTTTATCTTGATCTCTGAAGTTCTTAATTATAAGCAGACTTTTCCTTATTTAGAATTAGCCTTAATGGCATCTTGTCACCCTTCATATTCAGTGGGTCATCACATTGGGCTAATTCTATTTCCTGTATCTCTCTCCAGCATGTCCCCTTTTCTCTGCAACTGCCTTAGATCAGGCTCTTACCATTTCTTGCCTAGATTACTACAGTGACCTACCAGTTATCTCCCCATCTCCAGATTTGACCTCCTCTAGTCTAACCCTCCATATTGTCACCCAAGTAATCTTTCTGAAAGAAATAAGACCATCTCATACCATGTCTTTGCCTTAAAATCCTTCAGTGGCTCCCTGCTGAAGTTCATGTACAATAACTCTTACCATGGAGTTGCTGGGAAAAGTAAATAAAATTCACTAAAAACCCCTACTGTTATGCCTGTCTCAGAACTGGCCCTCGATATATGTTAATATTTCTCCTTTCCACAGAGCCCAGGACTAGAGGGACAAGGGCTCTGCCGAGAAGTCAGGCTAAAAGCAGAAAGGGGTCAAGAATCTCACCAGACTCCCAAGCAGCCATGCTTTCCTGATCCCTTGAGATGAGGCTCAAGGAGCCTAGCCTCCACGTCTAGCGTCCAGTCCCATCTGTGCTCAGGAAAGGAAGGACCTTTACCTGATAAACTGGAGGCCAAGCCTGTCTGTAACTAAACTTTGTAACCTTAGAGTAAGGACGCCATCTCCATAAACATTTGTGTTGTCTCTGTGTTTTTGTTTTCTTCTTTTGGTTCGTTTTCTCTTAAATTTCCTAGTAAAATTTCTTTTGACAGGCTTTAACTTATTAAATGAACCAAGAGGAAGAGCGTGAGGGTGAGCTAGTTGTTTGCATTTGGGCCAGGATAGCCAGGTGGGGGAGAATGTTCTGAGAGTTCAGGCATGCTGGTGGTCGGGAGTATCAGTGAGAGAGGTGTGGGCACACTGGTGGAGCGGGCTCTGTCAGAGAGAGGACGTGTCAGCGTGGACATACTTGGGATTGCTGTTTTGGCCCTGCCTGTGTCTTCCCATACAAACCTGCTTTTCTTCTTCTCTCTGTCTTCAGACTATGGAAGTTTGGCAAAATTAGGTATTGAGAAAACCACAAACAAGCCAACTAGGATCTATTCAGACTGTCTGAATAGATCTCATATTTTCAGTTTTTAAATTTTATGTGTTCCTTTCCTTAGCTTTCTTCTCTATTAGACCTTGAGGATTATACTATAAATACAATGCTCTAGCAGGTCCTTATTGAGTACAAATTCAGTTATTTTGTCATTTTTTTCATGCTTGGCTTAGTTAACTTTTGAGCACTAGTTCTGTTTACCAGATAGAACATTGCAAATGGAATAAACATATGAAAGAGAATTACTCTGTATTAAATAAGAATGTCTAGGGAAACGAACTTGGCCCAGTGGTTAGGGCATCCGTCTACCACATGGGAGGTCCACGGTTCAAACCCCAGGCCTCCTTGACCCGTGTGGAGCTGGCCCATGCGCAGTGCTGATGCACGCAAGGAGTGCCCTGCCACGCAGGGGTGTCCCCTGCGTAGGGGAGCCCACGCGCAAGAAGTGCACCCCGTAAGGAGAGCCGCCCAGCATGAAAGAAAGTGCAGCCTGCCCAGGAATGGCGCCGCCCACACTTCCCGTGCCGCTGACGACAACAGAAGCGGACAAAGAAACAAGACGCAGCAAAAAGACACAGAAAACAGACAACCGGGGGAGGGGGGGAATTAAATAAAATAAATAAATCTTAAAAAAATAATAATAATGTCTATAAGCAGTAGCATTTCTATATAAAAGGTAATTCTTTGAAGTTTAAGGATCCTGTTTATGTCTTCTGACAATGCAATGAACTTAACTCTAAACAATTATTTATTGCCCATCTTTTAAAATCGCTCAATCTTTTTACATGGTACAAAAAGCAAAATAGAGCTTTGTAGTAATCAAGTTGCAATTTTGATCCAGCAGATATGAAGAAAATGAGATAAAATATTTTAATTTTAATGGAAAATAAAAGGAAATTGATAACTTTGTTGTTGTTTCTGTCTGATAAAGTAATTTATTAGAGGCAGGAGGTCAAGCAGGATAAGAAACAGTCATTTCTAAATTAGAAATTTTCTGAATGACTTCGCTGTCTTGATTTAGTTTGGCTTTACCAAACCTCACTCACTTCATCTTTCATTACAGGCGTATCCCATTCACCACATCAAATCAGAACAATGTCTTATGTTTTTGTAAATGACTCTTCTCAGACAAATGTGCCCTTGCTACAAGCCTGCATTGATGGAGACTTTAATTATTCCAAACGGCTTTTGGAAAGTGGCTTTGATCCAAATATTCGTGACAGCAGGGGCAGAACAGGCCTTCACCTCGCAGCAGCCCGAGGAAATGTAGACATCTGCCAATTGCTGCATAAATTTGGTGCTGATCTTCTGGCCACGGAATATCAAGGAAACACAGCTCTTCACCTCTGTGGCCATGTGGATACTATTCAATTCTTAGTTTCTAATGGGCTCAAAATTGATATTTGGTAAGTTCTCTGTGGTTTATGAAGTCTACTCCTTTCCTTCCGTTAGTCTCACAACCCATGGTCGAATCTCTGAATGTACTGATATTGTAGCCTTAATATAGGTCAATTGTAATGGCAAGTTCTGAAAGACATTGAGGACAGTGTAATATTATTAGGGAAATGAGGGAACAAGGGGCTGACTTCTAGGTTTATTCTGAAGCAATATGATTTTTCTACGAAGATAGTGGCCAGTTTCTGCTACTGATTAATTGTATGTTGTGTGACAAGGGAAAAGGGGAAAAAATGAACATTTATTGAAAATTTGTTATGGTCTGGATGCTATGTCTGTTTATGTTAGTTCATTTAATCCTCGGAATCAATAACTTGCAGTAGATGCTTTCCTCATTTAATAGATAAAATAGTTGAGACAAGAAGGGTTAGGTGACTTGACAAGGTCACACAGCTTATAAATGATAGGACTGAAATTTGAGCCAAGTTCCACTTCACTCCAGAGCTCATGTGCCTCATCACGTAGCTTTGTAATTTCTTGGGCCTCAGTGTCCTCTCTGTCCTAAAGAACCTCAGGAAGTCATGGTTTTTTGTTTGTTTTAATAATAGCCTGTCTCCAGGGTGGGAAAGATGTCAGGCTACCTTTAAATCTGAGCTTGATCTGCAAGTCACGCTGCCCTAATTTTATAGCTGTTGTAATTAATGCCTTTGAATCTGAACAAACAGTAAATGATTCTACTACAGGACAACCTGTGGTGGGAATTGGCTGCAGGATTCACTCTCATTTGGATTCTTTCCTGTTACTGTGTTTGTGTTGGTCTGGCTGAGCAGCTGGAAGAAGCTTCTAGAAGCTCATGCTATTAAATAAATAAATATCTTCCACACCAGATACTTACCTTGCATAACACTCTGACATAAGGATTTGCTTTTGTTGAGACTCTTCTCTTTTTAAATTTTTTTTAAGCCCCTCCATGCAACTGCCAATTTAGAACTTTCTAAAGATTTGGGAATTTCTTTTAAAAAGAAAAGAAACCCATCACTTAAAATTAATTTAAACGTTCTCTTCTAGAGAAATATTGAAAATATGTTAAATAGTTGGGTTAGCCAGTACAGTTTATTTGGCTACTTTTCAAAAGAATTCTAAGACTTTTTAATATATACTTTTCCCACAAAACGTAAATGTTAGTTACAAATGAGTCAGGGACTTGCCTTTCTCAGTAATTTCTGAGAAAATGCTCTCTTTTATTTTGTATCCACTCTTTTGCCTATATATTTCTTTTTTCTGTTTCCTTGAAGGAAAAAATTAGGTTAATTCAAAATTCAGATGCAGGCTTGACCATGGTTCTACTCTAGGTTTTAAATCATTGGGACCATCCCCTGTTCACTGAGATCCTCACAAATGGATACTACAAATGGAATATAATAGCTAAGCAAGCCTCTTTATTTTTATGAACTTTTTAAGCAATCATCAAGGCGCTACACCCTTAGTTCTGGCAAAGCGCAGGGGAGTGAATAAAGATGTTATCCGATTGCTGGAATCTCTGGAAGAACAGGAGGTAAAAGGATTTAACCGAGGAACCCACTCAAAATTGGAGACCATGCAGACGGCTGAGAGTGAAAGGTACATGAGATGTAATATTTTTAAGGTGCATGTCATTTTAAATACCTAAATCTTTTGTGGTGACTATGTGAGCTATATATTTCTTTGCTTTCTTTGAAATTTTATGTGGGTCTTTATGGCTCCCACTCACTATTGGAAAACTGCAAACAGAGTACTAGGTACGCATATGCACGTAATGTTTTGTTAGCCACTGTGCAATGAAGGGAAACTTTGTATTGGCAGTACAAGGGAGAAGAGGTCATGAAGAGCTGAACAAAAGGGGAGGAAACAGGAGTTTGAGAATTTTAAGTGCAGGTCACAAAAAGAATGGCATTTTAAAAAAGGAGAAAGATGAGAAAGGCCAAGAACTTGGACAATATTAGAAAAGACCGAAAAGGTACTTCCAAGGGGAGGGAAGTAGAGTCTTGAGAAAAAAATAAAAACAAGAGAGGGGAGTGTAAGACAGTGCTTAAAGTGGGGAGAGGGGAGAAACACATGCACAAGAACAAATGAGATTTGGGCTCCTATAAATAAGTAAAGCTAAGACCCTGACAGAGTGTTTATATTTTTCATCACTTTTCATCTAGAAGCAGTTAAGAACAAGTTCAGGGAGCTCTAAAAAGGTGTCAAACCATCTTTTCTCCTTGGTTCACTGGCTAGCCAGACTTACTTATATTAGCATGTAGTTTGGTTGAGTGCCATGGAGTTTTAGCCTTCGAGACTATACTAGTGAGGTTAAGAACAATGATGAGCTTACTGTGATCTCTTCCCAAATTTTTGGTGAAATACAGAAACAACAAGCGAGGGTTCACATGGAGTGACCCAGTAGCTGATTGATGAGGACTTGGATTTAGAATCACGTTGACCACTTAGACATTTGTAGTCATTGCTGGGATCATTGTTTCTGTGAGTTCTGAATTAAAGCCTCTATTTTCATAGCTCGACCTTCATTTGATTCCTTTGTTCTCATGATTGCTTTCCTTCCTCTTCATGTGTTCCTTGGGGATCATTAAGTCCTCTCTTAAGCTTAGTTCTGTTTTGTTTAGATACTTTCAAAGCACTTATACCATCCAAAAGAAATTAAAGAGCTTTTCTTCTAAAAGAGTGAGTGCTCCTAATGAGTTGTCATTGAAAGCTGACAAAATAAGTAGACAAAATAAGCAAGAAGTCAAAGATATATAATAAAGCAAAATATTTTCTTTCCTATTAACTTTGTGGAATACAGTTCATGCCCTTGTATTTCTTTCTTCTTCCATCAGTCATCTAGAACTTGAAGTATTTGGAATTTCCTGAAAGACCTGTCTGGTTTTCTCCCTTGAAAGTGCTTTAGGAGCAGAGAAAGCATCCAGTAAGAGCAGGTGGGGACACTGCCCCTCTCCTGAAAGTTCAGGCTGCCTATCGGACAACCAGATGGTCCAAAGAAAAAGGAGCTCAGCAGCACTAATGCCACATTGCCTTAGCCTTTAGGCTGCTAACATTCTTTCAGGGTTGATATATCACTTGTAGTAAAATGAAGTCAGGTCTCCAGTGTTTTCAAAAATGACCTACATAATCCTCCCAATTTTAATCTGAAGATTTATTTGCATGCTCTTTTCTCCTCACCTGTATACTCTGAATGGACAGTCAGAATGCCATGAGCATTTTAATAACATTGAGTTAATGTCATCTCTGTTAAAGATCATGTTCCAAAATGACTTGACGTTTAATATCATCTTTGTATAAAATAATATTAAGTTACATTAAACTTATTTACCATAAGAAATGTCCAAGAATGTGTTTTTGCTGGGTATGTTTTTAGACTCTTTATTTTGTTAGTAGCCAGTTTCTAGGCACCTCTTTATCAGCAATTCATTTAAATTCATTTTGCCTCAGGAAGTTGTGATTACTTATTAACTAAGAAGTGATTAGTTAGCGCTGTATTAAATACTTACTCCTGCTTTCTTCATATACCTGCCATTTCACATCAATATAAGAATATGTACTATTTACAGCATTATGTAAAGCCACTTCTTCAAAAAATTATTATTCTCGGGCTACCTGGTTTTCCTATTTTACTATTGTTCCTCAGTTTGATGGTAGAAATGCTGTGGTTGATGCTGAAATTAACTTAATGAGAGTGTCATTAGTCATTAGAGAAATGCAAATCAAAACCACAATGAGATACCGCATCATACCCATGAGGATAGCTATAATAAACAAAATCATTTATAACAAGTGTTGGCGAGGATGTGGAGAAATTAGAACTGTCGCATATTGCTGGTGGGAATGTCAAATGATGTAACTGCTTTGGAAAACAGTTTGGCAGGTCCTTAAAAAGTTAACCATAGAGTTATTTTATGATATATGACCCAGCAATTCCACTCCTAGGTATATACCCCAAGAGAACTGAAGGCATATGTTCACACAAAAACTCATACATGAATGAATGTAACAGCCTTATTCATCATAGCCAAAAAATGAAAACAGCCAAATAAATGTTCATCAGGTGATAATGGATAAACAAAAAAATATATATCCATATAATGGAATATTATTCAGTCATTAATTAAAGGAAGTGCTGATACATGATGATATATCTTGAAACCTTAAAAACATGCCAAGTGAAAAAAATTGGTTACACAAAAACCACATAATGCATGATTCCATTTATATGAAGTGTTAGAATAGACAAATCCATAGAGACAGAAAATAAATTATTGGTTGCCTGGGGCTGGGGGACAGTAAGAATGGGGAATGACTGCCAGTGGGTGTGGGATTTCTTATTGGGGGTGATGAAAATATTCTGGAATTAGATAGTATTAATGGTTGCACAACTTTGTGAATATACTGAAAAAAGTTTTTTTAAATAAAAGGGTAAATTTTATATGTGAATTATCTCTCAAAAATGTGAAAAAAACTTAATGGGATTGGTTAGCACATAGTTTTATACAGAGATGTGAAATGATTAACCTTTTCTGGAGCAGAAAGTAAAAAAGGTTTTGGAATGTCTATATTAGAATACTTTTCATTTCCTTTATAAATCAAGTTGATGACAGATATTTCCCCACTCCCTCATTTTATCCTAAGTTTAATTCAGTTTCTTTTTTTTTTCTACAAAAGCTTATTCTTAAATGTACAATAGGCTCTAAGACAAAACTGCATTCTAGCTACATAACAAAAGATGTTACAGTAGGGAATCCGGTCCTTAAACAAGAACGAAAGCAAGGGTCATCATGGCCTCCGGCACAGAAAGGAGCAGCTTACTTTTTGCCAGATTTCTTAATTCCACCGGTGGCCAGAGGGACTTTCCCTGCAGCCTTTGCTTTCAGCTCTTCGAGTTTTCTGTTCTTTTTGTTTCTGCTTAAAAGCCTTGTCTTCCTGGTCCATTTCCTTGGCCTGCTTCTTAGGCTGCTTCAGGAGCTGCTGCTTGCCACCTTTGCGGCCGGACATGGCGCCTACTGCCCCTTCCTCAGACTGCTGTTTCCTTTTTACTTTGTTGAAATGAGATGACACAGTGTAGATGATACATCTTTTAAAAATTACACACACACACCACTATGTTAGAGTCAAGTATCCTCTGAAGGAAAGAAGACATTTCATTGGAAAACCTACTTCTAATTGAAGTCTCTATAGAAAATTATGATTGGCAGAGCTACATGAGCGCCTAGAGAATGCTCAACTGAATTTGCATTTTATGCCTAATGTCTTTGAGCATGAGGGTGTGTCAGCATGGACATAATCAATAAATTTCATATAGGTTAAAATAAAGTTCTGAATTTCTTTATCTGTTTATGGTTTTACTTGTTTAGGGCTTCTCAAAATTCTTAAGCAAGTTTTACATTTGCTTGAGTTTTCTGAAGTTACAGTATTAGATTCCCACTGCAAATGTCTTCTATTATTCAGAGAATAAACATTCTAATATAAAAGAGTGAATGTCAAACAGATGGGCCCATTGGGAAGATTAGAAAAGACCTCTACTACTAGTAAAGGCTGAAGGACCTAAGGTTATTAGTGCCAAGAAGCACAATAAAGTTGTAGGATTAAGAAAACTGCGAATTTTGCATGTGCTTAATCCAAGTTCATGATGAACCAGACTCTAAAACATTGTTTTAAGCTGTTTTGATTGTTCTGTGCCCAGATGGCTGGCAGAATACAAAGAGAAGGGGTTAAGGAAGGGTATTAATGACCTTTTTCCAGATAGTTGTGTGGCACAGCCCTCCGAACACCGAAGTCAAATATGCTGATTTCTATTTGTGGTGGTCATATTTTTCATTGATAAAGTTCTGAAAACCAGAACAAATATTTTCATCATTTTTTTTCAAATGATGGAATTAGATAGTATTGATGTTTGCACAATACTGAAAAAACACTGAGTTTTTAAAATTAAAAGAGTAAATTTTATATATGAATTGTCTCTCAAAAATATGAAAAAAAAAACAGTCTTAATGTGGAAGGGAAATTAAACTTTTTCTGCATTATTACAGAGGATAGAACTAAAATCAGTGGGAAGAAACTATTAAGAAGAAAGAATGTCTGACAAATGGACCAATTCCGATAGATGTTCAACAGACTGAGGACTGAGTTCCCGTTATTAGAGAATTACAGTTAAAGAAGGAGTTCCTTCATTGGTCAGACTGTTAAACTAAGTTAATAAAAAGTCTGTTTTCACTCTAAGATTCAAACAATGTATATAAATGATTTTTAGGTTTACCCATCTTTACTAACTTCCATGAACATGAATTCTTAAATTATGAATCTTCATCGAGAAATCTAAATTTTAAATAACCAAAATGTGTTTTGATTTAATATCTGATGGAAACACCTCATTTGACTTTTTGCAAGACTTCTGCTTGGGACATCTTTATTAGAAAAGTATTTTTAACATCGACTCTGCTAGGTACTAAATCCAGAAGCCATCATTTTGGTCTAGCTATTTACAATCTAAGATAGATGGTCCTAACACATGCAGATATATAAACCATTATGTGTGTGTGTAAGTATCAGTACATAAGTTTTCTTGTAAGTGTTGGGTTGGAGGATTGGTCTTTTCAGGCCCTGTTGTTCCATAAAGTTTTCAAGTATTCTCTTTCATTCTTTCCTCAGTGCCATGGAAAGCCATTCTCTCCTCAATCCCAATCTACAGCAAGGTGAAGGAGTCCTTTCCAGCTTCCGCACCACATGGCAGGAGTTTGTAGAGGATCTGGGCTTCTGGCGGGTGTTGCTCTTGATCTTTGTCATTGCCTTGCTGTCTCTTGGCATTGCCTACTACGTGAGTGGGGTGCTGCCCTTCGTGGAAAACCAGCCTGAGCTGGTGCATTAAAGAGCTCATGGGAGATAGAAGGCAAGTGCTGGTTTCCAGGCTTCTAATATTTGTGTTTGGTTTCTCCTCTTATTGTAAAGTAAAGAGGGCTGTACCTTTTTAAAAAGTTTTTCTTTTTTTGGGGAGGGGGAGGGGCGTTTTTAGTTATTGTAATCCTTTTCGAAGAATAATGTGTTCATTTGGACTAACTTAATGCAAACTGTAGTCAAGTATGCTTCGCTCTAAAGCTATCTCTGACTCAGTCTGACATCTTAAGAAAGGCTACACATTAGTAGTCTTGTTTAATAAAAACATGGAAATGACTAGAGAATAATAAATACAAGAAGAGTCTAGGAGGCCCTTGCTAGAGAAACTTTACCCTAATATAGGACCAATTAAAATGAAGTGTTCAAAAACAAAAAGTTTTCTTTTAATAATTAGTTTGTGGGGGTGGTAGTTTTTTTGTTTTGTTTTGTTTTTGCAAGATCCCTTTTCAGATGTACTCTTTCTGGCAATTGGGGAAGAGAATGGAATACTTATTTCAATTTAAAACTTGAAAAACTTTTATCAACTCCTATACAGTAGAATAGTATAGTTAGAATCCGTTTGGTTTATTTTGATCATTTTTAAGCCTAGTCACCAAATTAACAAAACTTTTGAAAATAAGCTATATTTTCCTCAAAAATAATTGATTAACCTTTATTTGTTTTTTAAGATAGTTTTCTTTTTTTTTTGTAAACCACTTTACTTTTTGTTAATATCTTTGAAAAAGAAACTTGAGGAGTTAATTTTTGGTTCACTTTTCAGTTTCTCCTGGCATTTTATTTCAAAGGCATTCTATTCATCAAATATGTAGTCAGAAATCCTTTTTCTACTCAAAAGTTAGGGAAAAAATATTTGTGATATTTAACTGTCACTGTAATTCTATAGTACTATTATTTTAGTGAAAAATTCAGTTCTGTAAGCTAGCTGTTGTCACAGTTGTATCATAGTCCATAATTATTTCATGTTATGTGCAATCCTGTTTATAGGCCCTTTTAGAATTCTCATAATAATCCCATCTATGTCAGTAATTCTCTGATGGCAAGAACTGATGAGGTATTTCTTAGTTAATAGCATGGAACAATATTGTACTGGGTATTGTAAACTCTTTATGGATGGTAATATTATGTAAATTGAAATCTGGCCCCCAAACTCTATTGTAGCTTTCAGCAGTATATTTGAAGGCCTCTTTTGTTAATGATTCTGTAATATATAAATCACACTCTTAAGTTATTTATAAAAGAATATGAAGGCTTAAAATTATTCATTGGGTGAAGCCAGAACATTATAGTGAAAGAACTAATGGTTTTATTTTTTAGAACAAAGGTATCTATCTAAGCTACTGCTAATTGAATTGTTGCTACAGTTAGAAATTATAGTTTAGGGTAGAATGGTATTTCTAGGATTCTTTTTGCTCCTTGATATTTCTCTTTTATATTTATATGTCTAGTATTGAGGCTTTTTCTTTTATGTGGCTTTGTCCTATCTTAAAGAGCTTTTTTAAAATTCCTGATTAACCGATTGCTGCAGGATCAGCTTATAGAGCCTTGCTTTTAGGTTAGATACAAACAAAACAAATCATAATTGTAAGTACAGAAGAAGAAGAAACAAGTGCTGACTTTAGAATGGAGAATGCTGGAACAAAACTCAAATTCAAGGTATTCAGAATGAAAACTTTGGAATTAGCTTTACATTGTTGATAAATCTAAACAGATGCAGAATTGGTCAATATATATGTAAATATATTGCATTTTTAAAAGTTTTAAGATTAATGTTTCCTTTTAAGTGCTGATCTTTTTATTCCATTCTCTGTACTCTATAATGACACCAATAAATGTGCTTATAAATCCCTTAATCACAGTCCATTTTCTTAGTGTATCATTGATTTTCTTTTAATTGGAGGATTTTATAATGGGTTGCAATTAGCTATTTGAAAAACAAAAAGCTTCTTTTCAAACCTAATGTAATAGATCTATTGAGTTTCATATATGTTTGTCTTTTAAATGCTTTGAAACTAATTTGAATGAATTGATTCAGGTCTTAAGAGTAATAATAACTACTATGATTAAACACCTCCCAATTATTTATGCTAGTCACTTTACATGCATCCTTTTCCCTCCCTTAGCTACTACATTCCCATTTTCTAAGATGAAGAAACTAACACAGGGAAGATTAAGTAACTTGTCAAAGGTCAACCATATAGGAAGTAGGAACAGGGATTCCAGATTGAGGTTCTATCTTCAGTTGTAGAAGTTTGCTCTTTGCTCCTGCCGCACTTCCTGTCATGAATCTGGTAATGGAATCAGGCTTACCTGGGCCACTCCCCACTGTCTCCCGAGTAGTACATCTTGCTAAATTCCCTACTCCTGTGCTCCTCCCCCCGTAATGCCCCTTTTTTCCACATTCTCCTTCTAGTGTTACAGTCCTTCAAAAATCAGTTTCAGTCTTTAACATTTTCAAAACACCTTCCATATTAACCATCTCTCACTGTCTACTTCTCTCCTGACATTTCCTCACCAGCTACCCTACTCAGTTTTATTACATTTTCCTGCATTTTTTATGTTTCTCTGTGAACACGTGGGGGTTTTGTCTCACTTGTCTCTTTTTTTTTTAAGATTTTATTTATTTACTCCTCCCCCCCCCCCCCCCCGCCATTTGTGCTCACTGCCTCTTCTCTGTGTCGATTCAGTGTGTGCTCTCTGTGTCTTGCTTCTCTTCTCTTTAGGAGGCACCAGGACCCAAACCCAGGACCTCCCATGTGGTAGGCAGGAGCTCAATCGCTTGAGCCACATCTGCTTCCCTCTTTGTCTCTTTATAGGCTTAATGAGAACAGAGATTTAAAATATCTTAACTATGTCCACAGTGCAATCTCTATAGAGCTCTTTGTACACAAATACTGATCATATTATTTTTTCACTTGTAGCTATTTCCCTTCAGATTAACTTTTACATTTCCCCAAAAAAACTGCACATGTGAATGTTGCTTGTCCTTCTTATTCAAAATGTAGCTGTCACTCAATGGCTGTACTATACAGTCTTATACTGTGCAGCTCCTTCACATAAGGAGCATGAGGTTTTCAACCAGCATGGCCAGCCACTTGGTTATACAAGTCCACCAGGAGCAATATTCACCTTTTTTATTGGTTGTTATTTTGGTTTGGTTTGGTTTAACCAGGTGTCGGTCTTTGACTCTGTGGAATTATTTATGCACGTATCAGATTGCTTTCAGCTACAAAAAAAACAAAATCCAAATTCAAAGGGATTTAAGTCTTTAGGAAATGTCTAAAGGAATGTCTTAAGTCTTTAGGAAGGTCTATGAAACTGAAGCACTATGGGTGGGGGGGAATGAGGCCACCATGTAGGCAAACCATCCTTTTAACTTGCTCAGGCCAACACTGCTGCCCCTGTGCTTGGTGAGGCAGAGCTTTGGGTTCAGGCCCATTCTTTTGTGCCCTGGAGTGGATTCAAAACAGTTTTCTAGGGAGGATCTCGGCCTTGCCACAGATACCCCCTTGGCTTTTCTCAAAGAACAGATAGGCTGACATTCCGTTCAGTAGTTCATCCTTGGACTTTTCATCTCATAGCCGTGGCCCAAGGGATGAGGGTCTACATTCACCTGGCAACAGAAGTTTGGCCACACTCCAATTAGCTGTCAAGGAATACAATCTGAAGATCCTTTTCACCCAATATTCATCAAAAATTTAGCTGATTACAATAGTTAGAATTACTTGGAGGATGTTTTAGATCTGCACTGTCCAAGTGAACTTTCTGCAGTGATGGAAATTTGCAACATCTTCCCCATCCAGTGTGGTAGCCACTAACCACCTGTGGCTATTTAATTTGAATTAAATAAAAACTCATTTCTTCATTCACACTAGCCAGTATTGTACTGAACAGCACAGACAGAGAACATTTCCATTTTTGCAGAAAGTTCTTTTGGACAGCCCTGTACTAAATCTACCTTGGGATCGGGTCAGGTCGTTGTAGAGTTAGGTACTTGAACTGTAATAGGCCATTGCTCTCCCCAGTTGCTTTTATTGAGTGTTTCAATAATAAGTGTTTATTATGTAATGCTTATTTACTCAATTCACATATCCTTTTACCCCCACTTTACGGATTAGGGGAACGTTAAGGGACTTGAGACAGGTTTGAATAACTTGCCCAAGGTCACACAGCTAGCACATTGCAAGCTGGGATTTGAACCCAGGCAGTCTGAGACTAGTGTCTTCTCCTAACCTTCATGCTGTGATGCCACCATCTTGAAGCAAAAATCCCCGAAAGGACTGGCACTATGGAGCTAATCATTGCACCTATTCTAAGGAAATTTACTGAGAATGCTGTTGTCAGTTCTTTATGAGAACCCTGAGGAGGAACATTTGCTTCTTTGAACCAAAAACAGTTGCATTTCTGCTAAGCAGTTACATTGCTTTTATGTTCTCAGTGAATTATGTAATTGATCAGGTTGAATTCCTTTTTCACATCGGATGCTGAAAAACTTAATACCCAATTTTAGTTCCACCAGAAGCAACTGTAATATAGGTTATTGTGATTTATTAGAACCTTGTGCCTGATATGATATCCTCATCTATAGTTTTATTTTCCTATTCTAAATAACATGTTTTATTTATGCTGTTCTGTATCATTTAAGCCTCCTTAAATTGTTTTTGGGTCATAAAGGGTATGGATAGTTCATTAGACAGTTACTAGTGTGAATTGATAGGACTACCACAAAACTTCTTATTGATTTCCAGAAACAACACAGAAAATGTATTGGCCTTTGCAATGGGAAACATTTTGTTTCCTGTTTCGAAATACAATTATGGTTTCTGGAACATCTGCAATTTTCAGTTTACCTTATTTACGTGTCTTTCTTCATTCCAAAAAGATTTAAGTTCAGTTGAATAAGCAGGTACGATTCTAAACTATAGAAATTAAAATACCTAGGTTGTTCTATTCCAGCATTCTGGTTAATCATTTGAGTGAAGCCTGAAAATTGAGTATTAACAAGTTACTATAATTGTACAATTTTAGAGATGGAGGGTATATTAGAAGTCATCTGAGTGCAGGGGAAGAGAGATTGAATGACAGTGGTCCCCATATTAGGAAAGGGGCAGAACCATATTTGAATCTAGACAGAATCCACAGCTCTGACCTCTTACCACACTGTGCCTTACCCTCACACATCTCCACCCCTCCCCCCAAAATGCTATTTTAAATGTTATGTTAAAATACAAGTATCTGGTGTTAGGTACATAAAGATAGACTTGCCATTGCATTCTGTGTGCTTTAGTAGTTAAACAAAATTCTGACCTTTTCACCAATCTGATACTGTCATAAGCCAAGGAAATACAAGTTAGGTTTCTGAAATCCCAGTCTCCATTTGTTTATCAACCAGAGCAATGGTAAACCTATCACCTTCTGTTTATAAAATATTTTGAGAGAGAAATCTTCCCATTTCTAAAAAAAAAAAAAGAAAAGAAAAGAAAAAAGGATGCACTGTCCCGGAAAGCATATTAAACCATGCATGTGCATGAACAAAGTATTGTACAATGGGTTCTCCTCCAGTGAAATGCTTTGAGGAAACTAAGCAGAAGTCCCCAGAGTTTCAATAGCGGGCATAGTGTTACCACATTTTTCAACCTTGTATGTTGAAAGCCAGCACTCAACGACTGAGCTACACCGGTTCCTCTGAGTTGGTTTTTTCATTTGTTTATTTTGATTTTAGAAGATACTGGGGATAGAACCTGGGACCTCAAACATGGGAATCATGTACCTGTGAGGCACATCAGCTCCCCTGCCACTTGCTTTTAATTCAGTTTAGGAGATCGATGGTTGCAGGAACATTTGTAACTTAAACCCTGGGATTATAAAATGTCCTGCTTGATGGTGTTTAAAAAGGCCATTCACTGCCTTGTTCTCTAATGCCAGAGATATCGTGCAGGTATTAATTACTCTTTAATATGTTTCCTACATCCTTTGTGGCATCTTTGGGAGCATTTTTAAAAGGGCAGTGAGATATGTGTGAAAATAGGAGAATCACCCATACTCATGATAAAACTATCACTTTCTGCTCAGGGATCACTTAATAGGAGTGTTCAGTAGAACCTTATCCCCCCTCCAACCCCCACCCCTTTTCCATAAAAACTTACTGTTTTGTTGTTTTTAATCTAGATTATTTTTTCAATCCAGTAATAAACTCCGGTCAAGGAAATTCCAACCTGAAATGTGAAATAGTAAATCTGCTCCTGAGATTCAAGAAAATAAGTGGATAAATTATTTGCTGGAATTATTACAAATTAACATGAGTATATATTTTTTGAATAGCTATATATTTCAGCACATTTCAGTTCTTTTTCTCCTTTTTTACAGAACCCCTTTTATATGTTTCAAAGATGTTACACTATGCAATGTTAGTGCTACAGAATGCTTATGTGTTTGTACGTGTCCATATGCCAAATTCCTTTCTGGAGGTTCAAGGAGAACTGCTATCTTAATATTTAAAAGTCTGACATGCAATTATAGGAGTTATTTCTCCTATAATTGGGTTATGGGAAAGTATTTCTGTCACAATAAAGGTTAATAGTCTCCTTCTTTGGGGGTTAATTTCTAAATTTGAAGACTCTGGGTCACAGTTGGTTGGACTGGGTTTCACTGAAATTTCAGCCCCTAAATAGGTTTTAAAAGAGTTTCTAGGTCACTGGCACAGAAAGTTGGCAAAAAAATATAACTTAGTTTGGATAGTCCTAGTTAGTACAATTCCATCAGCACAGGCTGTTCTTTTAGACTATAATTCAAGTTTAGGAGAAAATAAAATGTAGGCATACCCAAATATCCCCCTATCCAAAAAGTGTTCTGCACTCTTATTTTATAAGCTGAGGCTTGGGTAATTATCCTTTATTTTAGTAGCAAATTTCTGATTTGGGAGGAGGGGAATTTAATCAGATATCAGTTCTTTATTTCCCCTTATTGAACAGACTACATTTATTTCATTTTAGGGAAGTTCCAATTTTAGATCAGACAGTGTAGACTGTGGTTTTATACAGGAAAATATGTAGGCTTGGAGCTGGCAAATTCTAATGAATAAGAAGTGACAGTGGTCAAATAATTTAAGCTTTCTGAACCTTGGTCTTTACCTGTAAAACAGAAGTAATATCCACCTTGCAAACTTATTATAATTAATAAAAATAATAACTGACTTATTGAGTCCTGGGGGTGTATGTGTATGTGTGCCAGGCACCATGCTGAGTGCATTAAAATGCAGTATTTTAATCCTCCTCATTTCCCTACAAGAGTTGATACTGTTATTATCCCCATTTTACAGATAAAGAAAATGAGACTTAAAAAGTTGTTTTACAAGGACACATAGTAGAGTCAGTTTTTGAACCAGAGTCTAACTACAGTGATTTTTGCACTTAAACTTTAGGCGGTGGTGCTCCCCTATTAAGTGAGACACCACATCTGGAAGTACCTGCTACTTTAGAGGGACTCAGTATGTTATGTCACCTCTTTTCAGTATAAATTATGTGTTTTATTGACTGAACTCTAGCTTTTCATGCTCAGCTAATCTATATGCTTTCATACAATTTCTGAGTTGCTGAGGAAGCTTTCACAACTGCTTTATTAATTACAGCCTCTGTCCATGATTTTTCAGTTACTGCCTTTTAAGAGCCCATAGAACCTTCCATGCATCATCTCATTATTTCTGGCAGTCCTTCCTGAGTAAAGGAGCCTCTGTCATGAACAGAACTCAGGAAGCTCTCCAAGTAACAGGCAGAAGGAGAATGCCTGGGTTTCTAACACCTGAACAGGCCAATCACAGGTTTCTATAGAGCAGGGAAACATACCTTTTAACCAATTATGAACTTTAAAATGCATGCCCTATAATATTACTGGATGGCTCTGGATTCTGGACTTCTAGATTCTTGGCTTATGTCACAAAGAACTTAAGGACACACCATAGGATAGGCAAGGGAGTAAAGAGATTATTAAGAAATAAGAGAACGAGAAAAGTACATGGTCTAATGCATGGACTGCCAGCGGGCTGCAGAGTAAGATGCACATTTGGGGCCCAGGTCAGACCTTTGTAAAGTCTGTTTGCTGTTGTGATTGGTTGCCCACCTGTCATTTCTAAGGGGGCCAATGGTGAGGCCTTTTGAGGATATCTGGAGCTTTCCCTCTCGTTTCAAATGAATTTCTCATGGCCAGGATTTTGCACTGTTTTTCTGGCAGCCTTCTCAGGTTTACAGGCAGGGTCTCACGGCCATGTGGTCTGTTGACCATGTTGTCTGCCTGGCCAGCCCCATTCCACCTTCTGCTATACTAACCTGCCTATCTCATCTCATTCAGCTCCACGCCGCCTCAGGCTCAGCATCTTTTAAACTACTCATCATCTGGGAGGATCTAATGCAATCATGTATGTAAAATGCTCAGGGCAGGCCCTGGTGCTTGGTAACTCAGTAATTATGTATTAGTCAGCTGAAGGGGTGCTGATACAGAATACCAGAAAATGATTTTTATAAAGGGTATTTGCAGTAGAAGCTTACAGTTACCAGGCCATAAAGCACACGTTACCTCCCTCACCAAAGTTTATGGACACATGGAGCAAGTTGGCATGCCGATACCTGTAAGGGTTCAGGCTTCCTGGGTTCCTCTCTTCCCAGGGCTTGCCCCTCTCCGGGCTCAGCTGCTCTGTTTTCTCCACAAGGCCAGCTGTAGGCTATTAGGCGAAGAGCTTGTTTCTCTTCCCTGGGGCTCTAGCTCAAGACCCCAACCTCCCTTCTCTGTGGTTTCTGAGTCCTCGCTCACCAAGGGAACCAAGGGAACTCAGCGTCCCATGGACGTGACCCAATCAAATCCTTAACCGTTATTGAATCAAGTAAAAGTAAAACCTCTGAACCCAATACACTCTAATAGGCTCAGAGGAAAAGACCAGCTTACAATCATAATCCCATATTTCTTTTTGGAATTCCTCAGTAATATCAAACTGCTTCAAATTGGTATAATTATATGATTACTTTCCCTTTACGCTGACCTCTACTAGAACTGTGACAGTGCAAGGCTACATTAAGAAGTATTTACTTGTAAAAAGATGGGATAACTTCTCACATAATTGGTAAGGCCCCCAGGCACCGGCAAGTTGGGTTCCCAGATGGCTTCAGTTCTCTGAGTTTTCAATAAATACTTTAATTATTAGTTCAAGAGGGCATTGATCACATTCCCTGCCAATCTCCCTAAACCAGAGGAATTCTGAGCAGCTATAGACCCTCTTCCTGTGAGTATTAGAGAGAACAAGATAAGTTCCATATATTTATCACCTTACTTGTTCTTGGTATACCAGCAGAACCTGGGAGTTTTACCTCCCATGTTCACAAAGAAGGAAACAGGTTTGGAACCTTTGCAAGGTAGCAAGGAGAAGCTGAATCCAGGCCCTCTAACCTCCAGGTCAGTGCTTTCTGCACCTTGATGCTATCACCAGAGCTTCAGAGACCAAGAGACAAGGGGCATAGAGGCCAGTGTGTCTTCTTTCCAGCTCTGGTGTTAGCAGAATGCTCTGGGTTCTTGGCTTATGTCACATAAAAGAATTTAAGGACACGCCAGAGGGTAGGAAAGGGAGTAAAGAGTTTATGAAGAAACAAGAAAAGAATACATAATCAGAGGCATGAATTGCGGACATGCTACAGGGCGATTTGTGCATGTGGGGCATGGATTGCAGGCATGCTGCAGGGTGATTTGTGCATGTGGGGCACTGGTTTAGGCCTTTTTAAAATATTTACTCTGCCCTCTTCATAATATTGGGCCAGCTGTTTGCTGTTCTGATTGGTTGTCTTACGATCCCTGCCTTTTAGCTCTCAGGGGCCCAATGAGGCCTGTTTGGGGTTATCTGCGACTTCTCTTTGAGCCCAGAAAGAGTTGCAAATGGGACCTCATGGCCAGGGTCTTGCGGGATCTTTCCAGCAGCCTTTCCCTCAGGAGGCTTCCTCAGGTGTGGTCTGCCGGGCAGGTTCTCTACCAGGTCTTCAGCTGTGACCCAAGTCCTTTCACTATACTAACCTGCCTCAACTCTCCCCTCAGAAGGTTTATACCCTTATTCTTAAGGGGGTGCTGGAGGGCGATGGGCATTTTTCTGTAGCTGCTTCCTGCTGGTTAGGGCAGTAGTTCCTGCCTGGCAGAGTATAAAACGCTCTGACTATTCTATTGCCGTTGAGGGAAGGCGAGTCCGGTGCCGTGTTTGGAGCTGGCTGAAATTCCCAAATGACTAATACCTTGCTCTGGAAGGCATTGATTCTGGAAGAAATAAAACTTAGGATTTTGAAGATACATGGTCCCACTGAAAGAATAAAGGAGATGGTGGTAAATGGACCCACAGAGGGGTCCATCCATGACATACTGGACCGTGAGAGTGAGAAAGTCCAGGTGCCTCCAGAGGCTGCATCCTCCCGAAGGTGGTGGGAAACAGCATTCTACCTTGAGTTTTTTTTATGCGGTTGGTTAACTCTAGGGAGAGATTGTGGTAGACCTGCTGGGTTTGGTATAAACTGCCAACCCCAGTTCCCAAAGTGGTGGTTATGCGTAGGACAACTAGGAGGGATATGAAGAGAGGCACTGCCTTAGATATAAACTCACAAAGACAATATAGGTAGCAACAAAAACAAGCATATGGCAAGCAAAAGAAAAACAATACTTAAGAAAGCCATTTTTTTATCATATAGGCACATTCCTTTTTTTTTTTTTTAAAGATTTTATTTTATTTATTTATTTATTTAATTCCCCTCCCCTGGTTGTCTGTTTTCTGTGTCTTTTTGCTGCGTCTTGTTTCTTTGTCTGCTTCTGTTGTCGTCAGCGGCACGGGAAGTGTGGGCGGCGCCATTCCTCGGCAGGCTGCTCCCTCCTTCGCGCTGGGCGGCTCTCCTTACGGGGCGCACTCCTTGCGCGTGGGGCTCCCCTACGCGGGGGACACCCCTGGGTGGCAGGGCACTCCTTGTGCGCATCAGCACTGCGCATGGGCCAGCTCCACCCGGGTCAAGGAGGCCCGGGGTTTGAACCTTGAACCTCCCATGTGGTAGACGGACGCCCTAACCACTGGGCCAAAGTCCTTTTCCCCACATTCCTTAATTACTTAGAAAATGAATTAAGTTTACCAGGACTTTTAACATTTTTGATGTCCCTCTGCATATGATCTAGAATAGAAGAGATATTATTATATCCATCAGGTATTTAGGTCTAGTACTTAATACTAATCAATGCACAAGTTCCTCTTTGAGCTGCAGTTAATAGAAATAAGCTCCAGGTTTGTAGTACCATATATGTTCTCTCTCCATGGGAGCAGGCCATAATGCCAATTGTGTTTAAGTACTACTTACATTACTCTGGTAATTATTGCTCCACTTGGTATGTCCTTCACACAGCCAGCATGCTCCAGCGCTCTTGATCCTAGAGAGAAACTAGGAAGGTAAGGCTCCAGTGTTTCACCAGCCTGGTGCATAGCTTCCTTCTACACTATGAAACAAAGCCAGTCTGAAGGCCATGTCCACTGTAAACCTAGCCATATTGAACCATTGCTGGCTGCTACAGGAGTCCAAAACTGCAACATACTCACCGTCCACTTCAGGAGCATGTCCAGAGAAGTAATAGATATATATATTTTTTTATTTTAGAGGTTGTAGAGACCAATCAAGCCAATAACTCAAATGGAGAGGCACCTTGTAGGGTGTTGAGGCCTGGTTTGAATGCACCAGAGAGTTTGACAACATTGAAGTCTACCTCTTTTAATTTTCTATACACTTTTTAAATACTTTCAGTGCAATGTATAACATACCAAATGAACTTAACTATTTTAGTACTTTACTTTTTACTTCTATACCTTTACCATGATTACATTAATTAACAAGTATTTTCACTTTAACAGTACAGGAAAAACTACTTTTTCCATTATTTTTTGAAAATCTTAGATTCCCAGTGGAATCAAGATTATTTTCCTTTACCACCACTGTAAATATGCAGATTGTGGTGACTTCCAATAAGTTTCTCTGTTATGAGGCTATGATTTGTTATTAATATCAATTTAGGTTTCTATTTAATAATAGCTTTCTAGAATTAGCCATTTAAGCACTTCAGATTAGTTAATGCTTTTATAACCTTATAATTAACCATAACCACACAGACTAGTTACTTTACATTTAAGTAAGTTTATTAAATTACAGTAAACAGTAAACAGTGAAATTTGCCTTTATCCATTAAAAGTCTTGTCTTATATTCCTCATTCTGTTCTGTGAAAACTAATCATTTTACTTTAGGACAGCTCTGTATTTCATTAAACACAAACTTAAAATTTTCATCTTCTTAAAGATTTAATATATTTAATACTAATGTATTTTTTTAGTATCCCATAAACCTAGGGAGATTACATCCAAGCTAAATATAATTGAAACCATTATAGTTTATGTAAGGAATGTTCTTTTTTCCTTCCTCCACAGGAAACTAAAACCTCTCTTTAATAAAATTCTGAAATTGTGAATAACTTTAAAAGCATACTGACTACCAGGTTCTAGAATAATTATAATTGTTTGATTTGTTTTAATAATAAATTAGAAAAGATCTTTCCATAGCTTTCAAGGACTTTTACTTACTGAAATTTGGCAATAGGATTATTAATTACCATTATTTTAATACTGTTAAAAGGTTTAAATTGGGGAATTATAGGACAAACTATGATTCTTAATTCCCCATCCTAGAAAATAGAGTTTTAATCTGTCCCACCTCCCACTACCCCCATAGTTCTCTCAAAGAGAAAGCTCTGCGGGGTCAAAGAACTTAAACCTTTTTCCCTTTCCCAATAATTTCTACATTCAGATTTCTATGTGACCTTTCCATCCTGCTTAGCCTAATTTGGGCTCCAGGAATATTCATTCACATATATAAGCACATTTAATTTTTATCAATTTGAATAGAGCTCTTCTAAGACTTTCATTTGTTAATCTGATATTACCATCCCGATGTATAAAAATATATACTGAGCACATAGGCAGACACAAATAGAGAATTTGACAAAAGCATACAATTCACTGATGTACTTATAATTCTAAATCTTACAAAATAAGTCTAACTGTAAAATAACTAACTCTTTGAAGGCTATTTCTAATTAATCTGCGCTGTGACAATGCAGTGTGGCACAGGAAGTTTCATTCTTTTTAGTTACTGGCTTATAACCAAATTGTTTCCAGTGCTTTAAAACACAATTTACATTTTCCTTTCCTTCAGCGCTCTGCTTATTTCCCATTTTGACGTTGACAGAACTTAGCTTAGTAACACTAATTTCAGTATACACTCACTGAGGTGACCGAAGTCTCAGGAAAACCAGTTTCTACCAGGACCTGCTGCTTTTGGGAATGTCAACACTCGAGGTAGGAGGCCCCCTATCCCCCAGTCCCCAGAGATACCAGTACCCGGCAGCTGCTGGACTGAAAGAGTGGAAGCCTAACCCTGAGGGTCGAGAATTCTCCTAAAGCCAGCTAGTAAGAGAGGGACTCAATAGATGGATCTAGAACCTGACAAAGAGTCCACGTGGACATCAGTATCCCCAAGATGGCTGCTGGAAGATCCCCCAACCCCCACCCCCACCCACAAAATTCTGCCATTCAGAACAGGATTTCCCCTGAAGCCAGGAGAAGCCCGGGATGTTCTCCAGGGACCTTATAATTGGGCCCTCCTGGGGGATTGATGGTGGGGTAATCAATCAAAACAGCAAACAGCTGGAACTCCTCCCCTGCCATTAGCAAAGGGGTGGAGTAATTAATGGTTTAATAAGCAAGCACGGAGACCTCTTGCTCTCTTGCCTTCACCCTGTACTGGTGCTCGTCCTGCCCTGGTCCTACCTTCTGTGCCCTGCTCTCACCGTGTCCCCCACATAGATCAACACCCAAGTAAAACCTGGGCCTTTATAATCTGTAATGGGCAACTGTAGCCTGTAAATCAGCCCTCTTTATCACTTTTCAGCCCCTTCCTCTCTACCTGGGACCCCTGCTCTGTTATTTTCTTCCATTTTTCTTCCCTCCCTACCTGAATAACTTACTGGCCTAATTCACCCGACATGCTCTTGAAATTCATTTCTGCAGCATAGTCAAGACCTAGACAAACTCTGGTAACACTACCAGGCAGCAGTCTAGTCCACACCCGGATAATCCTGAGGGAAAGCAGGGCTATTAACACCAGTGGAAGGACTGGAAATAGCGAGTCTCAAATTTGCCTTCCCCTGAGCCATAGGGGGCAGAAGTTGCCAAGCTACAAACAGGGGGAAACAGTTACCATTACAAAGCTGAGGCCAGCCTTGAAATAACCATAAACAAAGGCAATCTCAGTTTAGAATTACCATCACAATAGCAAGCAAAAGCAGGGGTGAGGCTTGACTTGAAGTAACCACAAACAAAGGTAAATTAGCCTAAGATTACCATCACAATAGTAGGCCTAGGCTAAATCCACCCAGTTACAGCGATTTCCGCTGTTGCTGTTTTATAATATAAAGGTATCTGTATAATGATCTTAACTCTTACAGTTTCTATTATGTTTGTACTTCAAAACCAATAGGGCACTTTATTTAAGCAATTAAAACACTTAGTAATAGTAACATTAATGTTGCTAAGTTTTTCTGCTTTTCCAGCAGTTGAATTAATTCCATGTGATTTCCTTTTATACATCAAATCCAATCACAAGATACTACTGACATTTAAAGACTAATTTTTAGATTGCTTTTCAGTTTGCAACAAGCAAACCCCATATCTGATTTAAGAGTTCCTAGTCATGAGGTGACTGACAAAGACGGGTTTAAAAAGTTAAACACAGATTTAAACACAAAGAACACAGATTTTTAAAGTTAAACACAAAGTTAAGCACAGAACAGGAGAATATTACACACTTAGCATAGAGAAAGACCTGATGGAAGCCATTTTCCAGGAACTTTTAAATCTTAATTGATGGCATATGAGGTTCTTCATTCTACAAGGGAGAGGTTTAGTAAACTGCCTAGATCTTGATTCCCCATTCACTCCCTCATTAGACACAACCGAGGCCTGAGAGGTCTGGAGTGCGGGTCAGGACTGTAATTGGCTCCCATGTTAATTAAGAAATTAAGAGTCTTACCTGCCACAGCAAGGGTCACCCAAGGCTCCTCCTGGTTATGGGTTATGCGTGACTTCAGGCCCCTTCTGTCCTCCCCTGGGGCAACGCCCCAGTGGCCAGCTTGGAGCCTGGATTTGGGTAGCCCTGAGGTGACCGCTCCTTTAACCGTGGCAGTTGAAAGGTGACCCTGCCCCTGGGAGCTATGCCTGCCCCTTCTCATCTGATCTTTCTTGGCAGCTGGTCTAAATTGTTGAAAACTGAGAAAGCTTTTTCTAAAAGGGAGTCAGTGGATTTGGGGGCCCAGGGAAGGTTTACAGCCAAGGCAGACTGGCTTCTACCAGCCTTCCTTGAAATAAGGCTGGGTTTCTCGATTCTGCCTCTGAGTAATTTCCCTGAGCTTATAATTGATGGGTTTGTAGTCTATTTCCTCATCCTTTTAAGGCAGGGGTTCTTAACCTTTTTTGCTCCACGAACCCCTTTGTCAGTCAGGTGAAAACCATGGACCTCTTACTAAGTCCACACATACTGTGTATTATTTAATAAATATATTTAAGAACCCCTGCTTTAAGGAGACGTGACCCTGTAGTCTCTGGTCCTCAGATCTGCCTGTCCCCTTCTCTCTTACACAGGTTTAATTGGAATTCAGGGTCCCATGCACAGACCATTGTTGGCTGTACTTTGGCCAAGTGGTGTGGCAGGAAAAGATTAGCCTCTTCCTTTTCAGACCATATGTATGTAAGTTGTCCCAATTCCTGAAAAGACACCACAACAGGGAGTCTGCTGGAAGGCTAGAGAAGCCACGCCCACTGCTCTAGGGAGAGATGGGGGGAAAAAGTCTGTCTGCCCATCCAGCAGCCCAGATCCTGAACTGACTAAACTTTTAGCTTCCAAACCAAAGCACCCAAGCCACTTGTCTTGGGGCCATTTGGAGATAACCTCCAAACCAACATGCCGAAGTTGCTTAGGCCTTGGGAGATGTTTGGAGCTGCTGCTCTGGTGGTACTCAGCATCCTGAGGACTCAGCGGTGCCATAGACATTCCCACGGCAAACTAGGTCTTGGGAGAAGTCCAGACCTGGGTTCTGGACCAAAGCTACCAAGCCACATCATTCCTCCTAGAAAACAGGCTGGCCTGAGACCTTTCTTTTGGCCTACTCTTGAAGAGGTCTTAGAAAGGTTGACATAGGAGAGGGTTCATTTTATGGGACCGAGTTTGCAGTTAAACCAGACATTAAGAGGCATGTTAAGAAGCAGAAACTGATGTGCAGTTGTAGTAGTCAGCCAAAGGGGTGCTAATGCAAAATACCAGAAGCCTGCTGGCTTTTATAAGGGTAATTATTTGAGTAGAAGCTTACAGTTAACCAGGCCACAAAGCATGTGTCACTTCCCTCACCAATGTCTATTGCCACGTGTTGGGGCAAGATGGCTGCCGATGTCTGCCAAGAGTTCAGTCTTCCGGGGTTCCTCTCTTCCTGGGACTCTGTTTCTCTCCAGGTTCAACTGCTGTGCTCTCTCCACAAGGCCAGCCCTAGACTGTCAGGCAAACAACTCTGTCTCTCTCCCTGGGGCTTCTGCCATGTCTAAGCAACCGTCTGTATTCTCCTGTATGTTCACTTTCCAGGCTCCAGCTCAAAACTTCCAACTCTTCTCTTTTGCCATGTCTTTTATGTGAATCCCCACCCCTTAGTGGGTGGGGACTCAATGTCCTAACGATGTGGTCCAATTAAAGCCCTAATCATAAATAAGTAAAAGTGAAACTTCAGACAGACCAGTTTACAAACAATCCAATAACTTTTTTTAATCGTGAATAATGCCAAACTGCTACAGCGACTTATAGGCAAACAGCCTCAGGGGCCCCAGAGTTAATGGATTAAGAGGAACTTCAAGGCCTCCCAGGGGCTGAATAAGGAATAGACCTCTGGGCACTGCCCAAGGTGCAAGTGTAGGGGCCTTGCTAGTGAAATAAAAGACTCAGGCTTTAATAAAACACCAGTCTTCAGTGGGGGTCGAGGAACATTGCTTGCCTCTTTGTCTCCTGGCTTGGCTCGCCAAATATGTTAGGGGAACGCTCTGGGTTCTGGGCCTCTATGTTTTTGGCTATGCCCCATAAAAGAATTTAAGGCCATGCCCCAGGGTAGGCAAGGAAGTAGAATTTATTAAGAAACAAAAAAGAGTACACAATCTGAGACACAGATTGCAGGCATGCTGCAGGGTGAGTCCCATGCCTGGGGCCCCAGGTTAGGTCTTTTTAAAACCTTTACCCCTCACCCTCCATAATGCTGGGGGGAGGGGGCCCAGCTGTTCCCGTTCTGATTGGTTGCCTTACGATCCCCGCCTGTCAGCTCTCAGCGGCCCAGTGAGGAGGCCTGTTTGGGGGTTATCTGGGACTTCTCTCTGACCCTGGAAAGAGTTCCAAATGGGATCTCGTGGCCGGGTCTCACAGGATCCCTCAGGAGGTTTCCGGGCAGGGTCTCACAGCCAGGTTGTCTGCCGTCCATGTTCTCTGCCGGGACAGGACGTCTTCCCTCATCTTCCCTCTACTAACCTGCCTCCATGGTGGGGCTGTAACCACCACGGCTTGTAGCAGGGAGCGAAATCTCTGAAGCCCTGCCATTACAGAAGAAGCAGTGAGACCCACCGTTGTGACTCCCCTCCCATCCCGTCCTGCCTCGCGGGCACATCTGCTGCCCTCCCCACCTTCCAGCTGCTCAAGATGGAACTCGAAGAACCATCCCCTCCTCTGCCCCGGCAGGATGAGACCTCCACAAGGCAAATCACATCCATCTGATCTTGAAGAAAAGGCTGAGAGTATGAAGTGGCAACTCCCTGGACCAGTGATGTCATGCTGTGTTGTTTGTCTCCATGTACTGTGGGGATCAGATTTCACTGGTGAAGAAAGTGGTCTGGGGAAAGTTACTTCATTCGGAAAATTCCAAGAAGCCATAAATACTTGTTTGCAGCTGAGGAAAGCAAATTCACAGGCAGATAATGACTTTGTGATGCAAGAAGAGACCTTCAGCCTGAGAGGCCTGAACCTCTTCTCCCACGAGCAGCTCTGCTCCCTGGAGCAGATGGATGCCTGAATGGTTCTGACAAGAACCTGATCAGTCCCCTCTTTTCCCTGAGGAGACGTCTCCATAGCCTGTGACTTGGCTGGGACTTGTTTTCCTTGATGTCATCCTAAATTGCCTCCTACCCAGCCCTGGACAATTGTGCCCCACTTCCCTCCCATAAATGGTTGACCTGCATTTCTGAGTTGCTGTTGAAGCAAATTAAAAATAATAGTTTGTTTTATTCTTTTCATTTCTTGCTCATTTTATAGTCTTCAATATCTTGTAAATTCCTTCTGTTTTTCTTATTCTTTTCTTTTTTTGCTATGGTAAGCACAGTGAGCAGAGGGGAGAACACAAGAGGGTAAATTTCTATTATGCTTTTCACAAGAAATCTTAGAGTATAATTTTCAGTCCAGATCTTCGGCCCTGAGATGGAAATAACCCCTGCTGGGAAAGACCAGGAGCAGAGAGCTTAGATCCAGGGGCCATTCCTTAAGAGAGGTTTCATTTCCCCAATTTTTAATAGTATGAAACCACATAGCAAGATTACAGCATTTTGTGAGATAGGAGACAGTCACCCTAGCCCCACCACTCCTTTCATCTTTGTGTCTCCGGACACCAGGTCTCCTCTGCCTGCCCTCTCCCCTTGACCTGGCCCCCCCAGTATTCCCTACACTCACTCAGAACTGGTCTTTCCTGCCACTATCCCACCGCCTCTTAGTTCTATCCCAAAATCAGCCCCTGGAGTCAACGGGCTCCTTCCCCTTGGTCTACAAGGATGTCGTTTCTCCCCAAGAAGGCCAGACTCGGCCCAGCCTCTTTGTATTTGCAGGTCTTCCCTCTGGAATACTCTAGTTCACTAGTGCCCACCTAAGCACTGCGCTGGGCACCACTTGCCCCTCTTCCATGCCTGGCCTGATGCTTCCCCCGGGCAGCGGCAGGCACTGCCCCTGGGCTCCCAAGCAGCCTGTGTAAGCCTGCCTGGCCAGCCAAGCACAGTATTAGGAGGGGTAGCTGGGAGGGCGGGAGCTGGCCCTTGCCTGCTTCTGAATCCCACACTCCTAACCAAGTTCCTGGCATATGGTGGGAATTCAGTAAATGCCTAAGGAATGAAAGGAGGGGGCCGCATATGTCCTTTATGAGGGCTTTCAGCCCCTTAGGCATTGTATCACAAGATACAATAATAAAATCATTGCCAAGGCTTTAATAAAAACCCGCATTAACCAATTTAGTCTGGTCCTGAAAGGACTTTTGTCTTAAAGGAATGCAACTATATCCCATTACTCCTTGAAATAAAGGAGCCATCAGTTTGCATTTAGGAGACCTGAGTTGTCATGCTCATGGGATTTGATGTCTAGATGTGAGTAGTTTTTCCTTATAGACCAGCGCAGTCCAATAGGAATATAATGCAAGCCATATAAGTAATTAAAAATTTTCTAGTACTCACGTTTTTTAAAAAGCAACAAGAAACAGGTGAAAATTTTAATAGCATATTTTGTTTAAGCCAGTACATCCAAACTATCATTTTAACATGTAGTCAGTAGTAAAAATTAGATATTTTACACTTTTTTTTTTGCATTATCTTTAAAATCCAGTGTAAATTTTACCTTTATACACACCTCAATTTGGCCTGGCCACATTTCAAGTGCTGTGTGGAGTCCCTCCAGATCCTCTTTTTTTCTGTAGTCTCAGGGTTCAGCCTGCTCAGACATAGGCTAACAAACCAGAGGTGGGAGGTTTTGCTGTCTGTGGTGAAACCTCATTAATTCATTCAATTATCAACAATACTTTTTGGGCAGCTAGTATGTACCGGGCACTGCTCTAGAACTTTGAGTGCAGCAGTGAAAAAAAGAGTCAAAGATTCCTACCCTTGGGTAGACAGACAATAAAAAGTAAACATAACAGGGGAGCAGATGCGGCCCAAGCAGTTGGGTGCCTGCTTCCGGCATGGGAGGTCCCAGGTTCAGTTCCCAGTGCCTCCTAAAAACAAACAAACAACAAGCAAACAAACAAAAAGGGCCAACTCAGGGGAGCTCATGTGGCTCAGTGGTTTAGTTCTGGCTTCCCACTTAGGAGGTCCTGGCTTCAATCCCTGGTACCAGTACCACAGAAATAAATAAATAAACACAATAAATAAGCAGATTGAATAGTATATTAGAAGATGGTAAGAGCCTGTAGAAACTAAGAAAAATACAGAGCAGGATAAGGTTATAGAAGTGCTACAGGCAGGGCAGTATTAAGTTGCAGTGATCAGAGTAAGGCTCATTGAGAAGGTGAGATTTGAGCAAGTGTGTGCAAAGATTTGAAGGACGTGGGGAATTTGGCCAGAAGCGCATTCCAGACATTGTAGCTAGAGCAAAGGCCCTCAGCTGGGCACAATGTGCCTGACAAGTTCAAGAAACAGCAAAAGGACCAGTGTGTCCAGAGAGGAAAAGGAGGTAAGGTAAGATGGTAAGGGGCTAGAACATGTAGGGCCTTATAGGTCATTGTAGGGTCAATGCAGGACATTGTCTCTTATCCTCAGAGAAATGAAGATTGCTATAGAATTTTAAATTACATAATCTGACTTAAATTAACAGAACCACTCTAGTTGCTGTGTTGAGACTAGAGTACAGGAGGGCAAGAGTAGAAACAAGGGCCCACTTTGGTGATTCTTTCAGCAGTCCAGGCGAAAGGTGATGGTGGACTGATTGGACCTGGATAGTAGATGGAAATGGACAGATGGATCGTGGATGTAGTTTGAAAGCAGGGCCAATGAGATAAAAGAAAAAGGAAGTCATCAAGGATGGCTCCTGGGTTTTGGGTTTGAGCCAGTGGGAAGATGTCAGGGTCATCTACTGCAACTGGAGAGGCTGCAGGTGGAGCAGGTTTATAAGGGAAGAGCAGGAGTTCAGTTTGGGACAAGCTAAGTTTAAGGTATCTATTGAACATCCAAATAGAAATGTCAAGTAGGCAGTACTGGTTAAGACTTAATAAATCTTTAAAAAATAGTCACATAAAAGTCTGTGTGTGGACATGAATTCCATTTCTCTTGGAGTGGAGTATCTAGGACTTGAATTGTTGGGTTCTACAGTAATGTATGTTTAATTTTATAAGAAACTGCCAAACTCCTTGTGAAAATTACTGTACAATTTTACATTCTCACCAGCATTGTATGAGTGTTTGGAGTTACTCCACATATTTACCAACACTTTTAAATTTAGAGGAAAATTTTTAATAGATCTTTTTATTTTGGAATAATTTTAGACTCATAAAAGGTTATAAACACAGTACAGAGAGTTCCTACCAGCTTCCCCTAACATTACCATGCTATAGATATAAAATAGATACTTGTCAAAACTAAAAAATTAACATTGGTACATGATTAGCCAAACTACAAATTCTAATCAGATTTTACCAATTTTCTCGCTAATATCCTTTTTCTGTTCTAGGATACAATCCAGGATACACAATGCGTTAATCATCATGTCTCCTGAGACTTCTCTGATCTGTGACCATTTCTCAGTCTTTCCTTGTTTTTGACAGTTTTGAAGAGTAGTGGGTAGGTATTTTGTAGAATGCCCCTTCACTTGGTTTTTCTAGTGTTTTCTTATAATTAGACTGGGCATTTGGAGGAAGAACAGCAGAGTGAAGGGCTCATTACATCATATCAGGGGGCTGCTGCCTTCTCACTGGTGGTATTAACCTTCGCCATTGGTTAAGATGGCATCTGCAGCCTTCTTCCCTATAACTGGCTGTTTCCCTTTCCTTATGCTACCCTTTGGAAGTAAATCTAGCCCAGCCTCCAGGGGAGGGAGTTAAGCTTCACTCCTGGAGCAGGAAGCATCTACATAGATTATTTGGAATTCTTCTTCTCCTTCATTTATTAATTTATTCAATCATTTATTTATAGGGAAAACTTTTCTTTGTTTAAGATAGGAGAATTAGCTGCATATTTGTATGTTGATGGAAACGATCCAGTAGGGAGCAAAATATTGTGAGAATATCTTTGGCTTCTGCAAGTGTGAAATTTTTTTCACTGTTAGATTTTCCACCAGGCCTTTTCTCACGTCTTAAAAATTCACTTTTACCCATGATGCCATTTTCTCGGGCTTTGTTGGAGATCAAAGGACCTGTTGAGACAAAGACAGAGGTTTTATAGATGGCCCCGCCCTGGCTGAGAACTCCGTGGAGCCAGGCATCAGGGCTGTCAGTAGACAAAGCCCCCTGGTACTTGGTGGAAGGGGCTGCCACTCTCACCAGCCCTCGGCCTTCATGCCTTCTCAGCTCCTCAGCCATGGGAGCAGAAGGGGTAGATCTCTGGACAGGATGGAGGAGTTCCAGGGCTGAGGAAGAGCCTATATTTTCCCTTGGGTAGGAAAGAGCCAGATATTTGTCAGGAAGAGCTGGGGCAGCTGGAGCTCTCTGGAGGGGTCTGTGGGGGCCGATGGCCCTTCGGGGAAGAGATCAAGGAGAAGGCAGCAGCAGATGAGGTCCTTGGCCCCAGCTCAGAATCCAGAACACTAGGCCCTGTGTTTCTTCTGAACTCTCGTTGGGAAAACGCAACTCCCAGGACAGCAGCTGACACTGAGCCCTGGCCACTAGCTCAGGAAAGAGACAAGTCTGAGCACCCCAGGGCAGGAGAATGAGATTAATGACCATGCGCTCAAGTTAAAAACTTAGGGGACAGCCCAGGAGAGGGCTGTCTGGGACAGGTCCTGGAAGGGACTTTGCCCCTGCAAACTCACTCACCACCCTACTTCTTCCCCCTAACTCCCCAATCCCTACCACTGCAGAGACCTCTCAGCTGGTCACAGCTGGGGAACTCCCAGCCCGCAAGTCTGGCCCCTGCAGGGCTTGGGGGTGGTAGAGAAAGGTTGTGACAAAAGTGACATCCTGGGTGGCAGAAATGATCTCCAGGCATGTATTTTGCAGACGCTAGCAGTATAGTGTCTGCACTGATGTATACATCAGTAAATGAATCAATCCACACCCTGCCCATGACACCATTGAAAGGAAGGTGGTAAATTACTGCTCATTCAGAGAATAACCTCTCTCTTCTCAACCAGCTGCCCACGGGTTTCCCATTCAGATAGCAAATCATAGTACAGGGAAAGGAACTTACCCTATGGAAACTCCCACTTCCTCTGGAGAACAATACATACAGTGTTACCCCTGGTGAGTAAGAATCCCCCCCACCCCCAAGCCTGCCATTGGCAGTTTTTCTCTTTGGAAGACTGCAGTCACCCTAAGTTGTAACCAAAACTCTCAGCCCAATTCTGAAAAACAACCGGCAGACCTTGGGACTAGTCTGCCAAACATCAATAACCCGACTGAGTGGGAGCAGATATTGTGATTTTCTGCCCAGCATCCCCTTCTTCCGACAACAACACTTGGCTCGGGAAAGCCGCTCTTCTTCCGATCTCTGTGTGCTTCCAGAAGGGGAGGGGACCCATAGCCCAAGCCTGGCCTATCAGAACAGTAAGTCTCTCTTGCCTCAGGGATGGACGGACACATCATGCAAGCTGGACCAGTCAGAGTCAGCCCTAGCAGGACCTGCTAGACACAGCTTGCCTGAGAATGAAGCTGATACAGGACTGGAAAGCTAAGATATGTTTTCAGAGTCCTGAAAGCAGCATCAGAGCTCCAGGACCCAGCTGGCCTTTTCAGCCACAGACACCAAATTCCTTCTTCCTTCCTTCCTTTCTTCCTAGTTTATTTTGGCTTATGTCAGTTTGAGTATGGTTTTTGTCTTTTGTGTTGAAATTGTTGTAATGATGCACCCTGATGGTGGTGTCACCTTAGCTAGCTGCTCCCCACCCTACCATTTACATCAGCATAAAGCTCTCATTTCATGAGGTGCCAGAAGCTACTGAACCACCCCAACCCATGTCTCCTTTTGTCTCCTAAAGTATAAAACAGGAATATAGTTTTTATTTATATTTAAATTAGAAAAGGGGGGTTACAATCCAGCTACTATGAACATTTTCTTATAGTTATAACCCTAGTGCACACAAAAATATATGTTGCTATTATCATCACCATCATCTTCATCACCATCAATACCACCATCATCACCATCACCACCACCATCATCACCATTGCCACCAAATCATTACCATCATCACCACCACCATCATCATCACCATCGCCACCAAATCATTACCGTCATCACCACCACCATCATCACCATCATCACCATCACCGCCACCATCATCATCATCACCACCATTACCATCATCACCATCACCACCACCACCACCATCACCACTGCCATCACCACCACCACCATCATCACCATCACCACTACCATCATTACCATCATCACCATCATTACCACCATCATTATTACCATCATCACCACTACCACCACCATCATCATCATCACTATCAACACGACCACCACCATCATTACCATCATCACCACCATCATTATTGCCATCATCACCACCATCATCACCATCATCACCACCACCACCATCACCATCATCATTGCCATCATCACCACCATCATTACCATCATCACCATCACCACCACCATCATTACCATCATCACCATCATCACCACCATCATCACCATCACCACTACCATCATTATCATCATCACCATCATCACCACTACTACCACCATCATCATCATCACTATCAACACGACCACCACCATCACCACCATCATCACCATCATTACCACCACCACCACCACCATCATCACCACCACCACCATCATTACCATCACCACTATCATCATTGCCATCACCACAACCACCACCATCATGATTCTGGTACTATCATTAGCATTTCTCACTTTCTGTGGTTTTTCAATCTCCATTTTCAAGGACTTCCCTTGGTGGATGTAAATTGTGAGATTGGAGCAATCTAAGACAATCGCCTAGAACAATGGCAAGTTAACAAATGCATTTGTTAGGTGGTAGCTGTCACTGTAATGAACCTTTTAAAAAATTGTTTCTGGAAACTTGGCTTTTATCACCTGGAATTTTTATACTGATGCCTGAGTCCCATCCTTGGAGATTCTGATCCAGTAGGTAGGGGTGGGTTCCCAGGGTTTTCATTTCTAACCAGATCCCCAGGGAATACGAAGGCTTCAGTGGTGTGTTGCAATCACCTGGGAGTCCAAATGCTTTTGCATATTCAAGTCTGAGAAGTCTCGATATAGGCAAGTCCTAACTTTCATATTAATTGCCATTTAGTAAACACAGTTTTCATGTACCTGTGGTTTTTAGAAGCCTATGTTTTTCCTGGGACCAGCCTCATACCTCAAGTCCCAGAAGATGCCCAGCTCCCGTAACCTAAACAGCAAAAACACTAGAGAAGTGTTCCCTTCACTATTCTTTCATGACCTTCCTTCAAATGGTTAGAAATCAAAGTAGCAGGCTGAGTTTCCTGTATATTGCGTGTTGGGGACTGTGTTGGGGGGTCCAGTGATGAATAAAATATGGCTGATGCCCTCTAGGAGCTGATGACAAATGGGAAGATGAACAATAAAAGCAAATACCATACAACTTGGGGAAGAGCTAGGGCAGGGTAGGGTAGAGGCAAGGCAAGCATGGAGCAGAGGCACTTAGCTGGCACTGAGAGGCAGGAGGAGGCACCCTGGAAGCCGTGGCACAGAGCTGCATAGAAGTGAGCCTGGTGAGGAGAACTGGGAAGGGCATCCTTGGCAAAAGGAACAGCAAGGAGGCGCAATGCGTCACGGTGCTTTTCATTTGGCATGATGAGACATGGCGTTAGAGGGGACATGGGGCCAGTCTCCAACAACCTTGTCTGAAGGGGTGGTTTGGAATCCCTAGATCTCTGATCCTCAAATCCAAAAAGGAAACAGCGGCACAGGACCATTTGAGGATTTTCAACCAGTCCACTAGGAGGAGTGATTTGGTTTCTCTGATTACTCGCGATTTCACCCTATAGGTACCACATTTGGCCAGTAATTCCCCAAACCCAGTTTAGGCCATGCACGTACCTGATCACCTGAGGTTCCATCAGCAGCTCCTGTGGCTGGAACCACACATCAGTGTGATGACAAGGTCAGGGTTTCCTTTAGCATTGGTTTGAGTTGCCAGTAATAGAGAACCCAAACAGCAGCACTTAAATGAAATACGAGCTTAGTTTCTCTGAAAAACAGTCCAGGGTTCATGTAGTGGCCCCATGGCCCAACCAAAGCCCTCTTACATTCCAATGCACCATCCTTTACTGCCTTACTACTCAAGAGTGAGGCCCGGAGACCAGCAGCATTGCTGTGCTGGGTGCTTGTTAGAAACGCAGAATGGGCCCTACACCTAACCTATGAATCACCATATCTACTTTAACAAACCCTCAAGCAGTCTCTTTGCATGCACATGCCAGTGCCCTGCAACCAAAGACCAGCAGGAACATACCTATACTCGTCAATTTAGGCTCATTATTCTTTGCCATGAAGGAGACTGCACACCATGGGGACCTATGGGCTGACTCAGTAAAAGGGTATTTGAAAGGATTTAGAATTGGGCTTTGGTCAGGTGAATCTGGGAGGACCTCAGGAAACAGGGGTTTGCTCTGGATTCAGTGCTGTCAGGAAGCAAGAACAATTTTATGAGGGCATCTTACATATAATGAGGGCAGACCAGATGGAAGCTAAAGTTGTCACTGACAAAGAAGCATCAGTTACTCTGTATTAGCTAGAGAAGAGGAGGCTGTTTGGTATTTTGTGGTTGAGTTGGTCTGTGCTTGGACAAAATTATGAAGTGGTTTGTTTTGGCTCACTTCATCACAGTCACAGAGTGAACTTGTATGATGTTATGTTCTGTAAGATTGTTTATATCCAACAGAAAAACAGCCAGGCCAGCTCCTAGCAAGGCAAAGACCTAGCTGAAAGTGTCAGGCCAATTCATGGATGTCAGAGACTGCTCTATTTTTTCTTAACGTTAAAGTTGGAGAGTCAGTGCTTTAATTTGTGGCTTCTTTTTTAAAAGTTGCCTCATGGTCCAATATGGCTGCTAGTGCTCTAGGCATTACCTTAGTGTTCCAAGACAGGAAAGAGAAAAATGGGAAGGGGTAAGTTGAAGAGTACATTGCCAGCTCCCTTTAGGAAGTTTTTAGGAAGACCCACCCAACAATTTGCCTTTATATCTCCTTGCTCATTCCTAATCACAGAGAATTGAGAAATACAGTCTTTTAGCTGTGTATGTCACTGCCTCTCCAAATCAGGTACTTTTGGTAAGGCTCAGAAGGGGAAATTAGGTTTGAGGTAGGCAATTGATAGTTTGTCAGGCAGGAAGGCCAGAGTCACGGAATGAAGGAAATTCCAGACCCTAGAGGATGGTGATTTTTATCTTCTCTTTCTCAGTATTTAACATTCTTGTGATCACAGTTGGCTAGTGCCTTCACAGTAAAAAAGAAAAAGAAACCAACCTATCTCCAGTGTCTGTGAGAAATCTTGTAATGTAGAATTTGCTTCTCAAGTTTTCCATGTCACTGGCTGGGAGGGCAAGAGTGACATAAAAATACAAGTTAGAAATGCCTTCTTGGCCACAGGTGGGAGAGCTGTTGGAACAAGAAAGCTGTCTCTGAGGAAAGCTGGTTTGCTCTATTAGAAGGTTCTTTCCCATCTTCAGAGAAGGTGATGAGTGGAAAGAGAACTACTTGAAACAAGGTGGTCAGAGTTAGTAAGAAGAAAGCATGACTTTCCTTTTATTCAAGAAACCAGCACAACAGCTAGGGACCCCAAATGTCACAGCCTGTCTACAGTAGGGTCATATTTATGCCCAATTTACATTGACTTGGCCCCCCTCCTACCACACACATATAACCAACCACAAGCTCAAGTAAAACTTCACCGCCGTCAGGGTCCCCAGTCATTTTCCAGAAGTCCTCCAGGGAATCCTCATGTGTCCTCACAGTGGTGTGCAGTGGCTAGGTGTGTTGACTCACTTAGCATATTTTGATTGAGATTCTGCAGAGGCGCTGTGCTAGACACAGAGTATATGGTTATGAATGAGAGTGGCTCGTTGTAGGGAGCCGCCAGCCTATTGGGGGAAGACACTGATTATTAATAAATAAGTTCTATGATGAAAGAATCTGATAATGAATGACAGGAGATTGGGTGTACCCTAAAAATACACCAAGTATCTGGGTATGTTTCCACAATTGCTGTTCTTTCTGGCAGGCACAATTTTCTCCAGATATCACCATGACTTACTTCCTCGCTTTCTTTAGGTTTTTGTTCAAATGTCACCTTCTCAGTGACACCCCATTCCCAAACCTGCACTTCCTATTCCCTTTCCTTGCTCAATTTTTTTTTCATAGTTTTGCCAACAAATCATAGATTGGTTTATTGACTGCCTCTCCTCCCCTCCACTAAAATTTAGCTCCACGAGATCTGAGATTTTTGTCTGTTTTGTCACTGTTGTTTGCCCCAGTGTTCTAAAACAAGGCCTGGGACACAGTGGGTCATCAAATAATGTGCATTGAATGAGTGGATGAGTGAATGAATGAATGAGTAAGCAAATGAGTACAGCAGTCGGGGAAGGCCTCAGGGACCACGGCACAAAGCTTGCCCTTTCCCCCTTGGTTCAATGGTATGCTGATGACACAAGTGAATAGTTGATCTGGTTTATGGTTTAAAATAGAACATATGATTAGAATGTTTATAACAATATTTATAGCATTATGGGAAGAATGGCTGGAAAGAGCCAAGTATGAAGTGGGAGGAGAGGGACAGGTTAGGAGGCTTTGCAGGGTGGAGGTGGAGAAAATGATTGCGTGGATAGAACAGCTGGACATGGCTGGACAATGGGCAAGTTTGAGAGACAATTTGGCGGTGGACTCGGCAGGAGTGGAAGCAGTGTGGGAGGGGAGACTCACCCCTAGAACTCCGGCCTCAGCCTCTCGAGATGGGGCAGGTCGGACGAAGGGCAGGTGTGGGGGCAAGTCAAGGCTGCTCCTTGGGATGAGCTTTCCCTCTCCTGCTCTGCCCCCACTTGGCAACATCTGCAGCCCTCAACGCTGCTCGTCGAGTGGAGTCTCAGTTACTGCCACTGAAGCAGCACCCATCTGGCCACGGGCATGGATGCACGAGGTGGAGCCTTGAGACACTCCTGCAGCAGCCCATGTGCAGGGAGCCCAAAAAGTGCTGAGTTCCACGTAGTGGGGAGAAATATGCCCATCCCCACCTCCGGGCTCCACTGTGTCTTTTCTCTTCTGGGCCTCACCTCTAGCCCATGGGGGATGGGAGGGGAGCAGATGTCTGCAGTGCCTCGTTCCTACCCAACCTACCCCAGCTCAACTAAGTAAAAAGATCTGCTGCCTATGCCAGCATCCCCAGTGGGGTGCCAGGAACTAGCAACCAGGGCAGCAAGGGCACCATGCACTGACCAGCTTGCAAGCTGTCCAAGCACACCATCACGGAGTGCAGCCGATAACCATCAGCTCCACCTGGGTTACCAGAGTCCCTAACATCCAACATCCACCAGGGCAGCTGGACAGGGTCAGAAGGGGCAGGGAGAACTTGCCAGAGCATCAAGCCCTCCCAAGAACCCTGAAACTTAGCAGATGACAGATACTCCAAGGGCCCAGCCCAGTGACCTTCACCAAGGACTCTGTCCCCAACCTTCAAGGGACCAAAAGAGACCCTCGTGTCAAACCCTATGTGCCACAAAACCAAGTTCAACCTTCTCAAGATTTGCCACATTCCCACTTCTGTTTTCCTTCTTGCCCCTGCTTTCCCCTTCCCCAGGTCTGCTCCTAGCCCCATCCCACCTCCTCTGGCGCCTCCTCCTTTTGTGTCTGTATCCTTATTTCAGCATTTGGGGTCATGTGTTTCACTTCCTGGTCTTTCTAGACTCCTCAAGTCGGGGGAGTTGTGTTATGTTCCTATGGAGTAGAGATTAGGAACACGGGCTTCGCTGGGGACAGAGGTGCATTCAGGCCTGCCTGCCACTGTGTTCTTGAGCAAAGAACTTGGCTTTAATACATAAGGATACTAGTGCCTGCCTGAGAGGCTCCTGGGAGGACTAAATGCAACTATGTTTGCAAAGCACCCAGCCCATTGCCCAGCACCAGGAAGGAGTCCACAAACGTCAGCTATTACTCTAGTATGATGAGTCTCCACAGCACCTGATGGGGGGCCAGGCATTCAGTAGGCACACAATAAATGCTCAGTGAGTCAATGGGCAGAATGTCTGTCTTTGCCTCACGTAGGTTATGCGTTAGGCATTTGTGTCCATTTTTTTCTATGGGTTTCTCAAATGTGAAGAACTGGAGACCTCCCATCTCTGAGACAGCCGGTCAAGATCAAAAGGTGGAATCGAAGCCCGGCCACTCTTGGTTGTCGAAAAGGGATGGACAGAATCTTTTGGACAAAGGTTTTCACTATTCATCAATGCGCACTAATCCCGCCCTTTTCCCCACAGACATCCCTAAAGCAAGAGCAGTCTTTGAGGCAACCCTCTGCCTCCAGACAGATTCTAGGAAAACTCTTTATGGCTCCTTAAAGTATTCAAGGGAAAAGATCCTTCAGGTCCCATGTGACTTGCTACAGGTCTGCTCCTCCTGATGGCCTCCCAGACGACATCAGAAAGCGCAAGGAGCCCCTCAGTCGCATGTTGTCAGTGTGATGCTTCCCAGTTATTGACGCGTCCTTGGCCCAAGTCCTAGACCAGTCATATACACATTACATTTCCTTTCACCCCATGACAGGCCTCTCCTACAGGTGAGAAAATTGAGGCTTAGCAAGGTTAAGTAACATGCTCAAGATCATATAGCTGGGGAAGAGCAGAGCGAAGATTTCTACCCGGTCTGCTCCTCCCGCTGGGCTCCTCCGCTTTGTAGTGTGACGAGGACTGACCTGGAAGTCGCAAGTCCAGCTCTACACCAGGTAAAGACTGCCCTGCTGGAGCGTCAGCTCCATCACTCTCCACATAAGGGGAGGAAGGGCTGCCCTCCCACTATGCAGGCGAGGGTTGTTGGGTGGGGAGAGGAAGAGGCTAAATAATTCAATATAATTTTCTTTTTATAATTCTGGCTAACCAAATTCTCTCTCGCAGCAATTTATATCCAGTTCCCCTACTTCAAGCAACTCTGAGAAGGAGAAAAGCCTTCAGCCCTTTGAAGAGTGCTTTTTAACTCATTACAGGGAACACTATTTTTCCTTTAACTTAAGAATTTTCTGGAAGTCAAATGTCATTTTCACTTTCACCTATTAAAACCGAAGCTTACATTCAGCTTTTTAAAAAGCTTCCTGTTGCAGAGGTGGCCAGAAGCCAACAGGGTGGGCTGCGCCTCCGTCTTGTGCCAGGGGACACTGCTCTCTAGACTCAAACCTGAACTTATTTTGAAAGAAAGAAGGGCCTGCAAAAAGGTCACAATGAACAAACAGAAAATAATTAGCTCAGTGATTATCTCTGCTCATTTTTTTCTTAGAAGTGGGTGCAGCACACTCAGGAGCCCAGTAAGGAAAACTGAGCCACAAGCAAATCGAGTTCTTGGGCTTGGAGTGGGGCCAAAGGCCTGCAAGAGATCCCCTCACACATCTGCTTCCCTGGAGAGGCATCCCTGACTCCCAGACTCTAGTCTGGGCAGGAACCAGAGCAAGGACTTACTGGAAGGGACCAGCTGCCCTGCTCTTCCAACAAAAGGCAAAAGCGTCATTGAAATGATCATAAATTTCTACAGAATATTCCCCCAGTGCCCTGGCTACCATGTTAGCAGAATCACTTTTCAATATACAAGGTACAGAGAATACCCATTTCACAGGGCCAAGTAAAGAGCAAGTGAGAGGGGGCGTGTGTGTTTACAGAACTGCATTTTTCCGAGCGAGGGTAGAGCAAGGGTATTTACATAGTACGGATATCTTTGCAGTTACCAGACAAACAGGAAGTTTCAGAACCTATGCCATTTCCTCCCGCTGTGTGTGAATCAGCAGCTGCTTTCTTCTCATACAGAAATGATGAAAATCGCGGTGTACAGCACTGGAACGTGAGCGGCACAACTACCTCCAAAGTCATCTTTGGTGGAGAGCTTCCCCGTATGCCCCAGTCAGCCACGCTCCCTCAGGCCATTGCTCCCTGCCTTTCCACCTTCCTAGAAAGCTTCAGGAAACTTTCGGATCCTAGCCCTAAGCACATTCGCACAACAGTCTCCAGCCACACAAGGTAGGTTACACTATTGCTCAGAATGGGGCCCAACCCTAGGCTTGGAAGAGCCTTTCCCACCCCCAGGACTCTTGCCAAGGCTTGAATCACAGAAAGATGCTGTAGTGTAAGGAGCGCACCCCGGACTCTGCCCCAGAATACCTGGGTTCAGATGCCCACTCCAGCTCAGAGAAACCTTAGACAAGCTGCTTGCCTCTCTGAGCCTTGGTTTCCCAATCGGTTATTGTATGGATAAGGGCTACTCTGTAGATTTGGGGGCTAATAATACATGCAAATGGGAGAGAAAATAAGGTAGCAAATAAATGTACATGCTTTGGAGTCAGAGCTTGATTCAAATGCCAACCCCACTGTGTACTGACTCTGTGATCTTGGACAAATTGCCTAACTTTTCCAAGCCTCAATGTTCCTATCTGTAAAACGGAGGTAATAAGAATGTCTTTCTGCAGGTCTATTGGGAGGATTCAATGGTAAAATCACTTAACATCCAGCACAGTGTCTGACACACAGGAAACTCAAGTTAAGCCAGGCTTACCCCCCCTCCACATCCCCCTCCCACTCCAATACTGTAAGATCCTTGCGGGAGGGGCCACTGCTGATCTCCTTCAGCAATTGATCCTCAGCAGGCATAATAAATTAGTTGAATAAATGAATGAGTGTTTTTGGTTTATAACAGGTGCTAAGGAAATGTATCTATATAAATATAAATCTATATGAAAGCCACACAAAGACCGCATCACGTTCTCTCTGTTCTTTTTTCTTTTTTTCCTTTTTCTAGTTTAATTTATTTATATTAAAATTATTATTGCGGTAACACACACATACAATGTAACATTTCCCATTTTAACCACTTTCAGATTTACAAGTCAGTAGTGTTAGTTATATTCACAATCCTCTCTGGTTTTTGATATTCGTAAAAGGGGGGCAGTACAGAAAAACAATTACAAATATTGTGGACTCAGAGAGCAGTCAGAGCTGGTTTGAGACTTAGTTTCCCTTCTTCCTTCCCTTTGCTCACCCAAAAGTGACAAACGGGCGGCATAGGGGACCTTGGCCTTGTCTGCCTAATGGGAATCATATTACATTCCCACATGACCTGTGGGTGGGAGCCATTCTGCCCACAAACACTCTGCAAATCTTTACCACACCAACATAAGCCAAATACCTAATGGCCCAGTCACTGAGGATATATTTACAGTACAAGCCAAACCTGTGTGTAGCTAATATACCACATACTGGGGCCTCTTGCATTAGCTGCAAGGAACAATTTCAGAAATATTTATTGTGTACATACTATCGGACAGATTCTGTATCAGGAGCCAGTAACACTTTCCCTTGTGTTATCACTCGTTGAACCAGCTTTGAACAAGGCCTCCCTGGGCAATCAGCGGGTCGTGGCAGCCCTCCACACCGGTAGGAGTTTGAACTCAGGCATCCCCGGTTCTGCTTCCTACGCATCACCAAAGCAAAGCCAGAAATGGCAGAGTGGGCCGGTCCCCACCTGTCCAGAGAGCTGCGGTCATCTCTGCCCCCAGGGGCCAATGGTCAAGACAGCGGGTCACCAGGGAGGCCTGTGAGTCCCTGCCTGGGTCATGACCACCTGCTGGGTCCCCACGTGGAAACTGAAAGCAGCTGGCTGCACATCTGTGAAGTCGTCCACTGTACTCTGAAAAGACGCACTCACTGGGGAGAGCAGCAGAATCCAGCCAGGGAGGGAGAGAGCAAGCTAAGCCTGAGAACACCAGCTCCAGAAAAGTAACCTAAGTGGATGGCAACCCCCTCATAGCCTAGCCATATTACAGAATGCATACAGCCCACATGGAATTTTCTGCTAACTACTTTTTCAGCAGACTTTTTTTCCCCCTAGAACTGCAACCTTCATGAATAGAACCAAGAAGGAATTCATCCATGGGTTTTTTTGAGCATCCGTATCTGTCCTCTGCTGTGTCTTGACTATATACAATATACAATATAACAGAACATTGTAATCATAATCCTGTCATTTCTTATGTGTAAATAATCACCTGTCTCTAGCAAGTATTTATACATAGTCTCTCCTTTGATTTATTCCTTGCCAAAACCCACGATGAAGGGGTTCAAAATAGCACTAACAGTATTTAATAAACTTTCAATGGGCCAGGCAATGTAACTTATAACTAACATTTCATTTAATTCTACTGAGAGCCCCATGGAGTACAATAACTAGCCCCATTTCACAGTAAATGGAGACCTGGGATTCCAGCCCAGATCTGTTGTCCCCAGTACCAGTGCGCTTCCCCACTGTACCATCCCCCCTTTCCATCTTATCCCTGCTTTCTCTCACTGTGTCTTCTGGTGGGGAGGCAAGAGAAAGGGGCATGAGGAACTCAAGACCAGAGCTTGGACAGCTGAATTGGCCGTGTTCCAGAATGCAAGCCTTGCCTTTCATAGGAGGTTAGAATTCTGAGTCTAGCTTCCTGCCCCATTCCCACACATCCCCCCAACCCCCACTGGCTCCCTACCTGCCAGGCCTCTGCCCAATCACTGGAGACTTGCATTAATTCTCATATTAGCACAAATGAAACAACTGGGATGACTTCTGAAACTGCACTGTCAGCTCTGAATTAGCCACTCAAATTATTAGATTTAGACTTTGGAGGCTTAAACCAGATAACAGAAAGGGCAAAATTTAATTAGCAAATAACATTTTATGTATTGTGGGACCCTGTCAGTTAGTGCACATATATTTATAATTGTTAGGTCCCTTTAGCAGTATATAGTGACCTTTGTCCCTTATAGTAATTATTTACTTAAAGTCTATTTTTATCTGATATGAGTATAGCTACCCCATTCTCTTTTGATTATTACTTGCAAGTTATATATTTTTCCATCCTTTCACTTTAAACCTACTTATGTCTTTAAATTTAAGGTGAATCTCTTGTAAACAGCATATAGTTGGTCATGCTTTTTTTTAAATTTCATTTTGCCAATCTCTGCCTTTGATTGGAAAGTTTAATCCATTTACATTTAGAGTACTTACTGATAATGTAGGACTTGATTCTTTATTTTGCTATCTGTCTTTGTAAGTCTTATATATTTCCTGACCCTCAATTCTTCTATTAATGCCTACTTTCATATTTATTTGACTTCTTCTATTATACCACTTGAGTCCCTTCTTATCTCTTTCTGTATATATTTCATTGTGGTTACCATGGGGCTAAAATTTAACATCTGAAATCTCTAACAATCATGTTCAATTTGATACCTACTTAACTTAAATAGCATACTCGTTTCTATACTCCTCCACCCCCTCAACTTTTTTATTGTTCTTGTTAACTTATACACATTATATATCTAAACCATAGATTTATCATTTTTTATGCATTTGCATTTTAGAACCTCTAAGAAGTAAAAAGTGGAGTTACAGGGAAGCGGACTTGGCCCAGTGGATAGGGCATCCGTCTACCACATGGGAGGTCCACGGTTCAAATCCTGGGCCTCCTTGACCCATGTGGACCTAGCCCATGCACAGTGCTGATGCACGCAAGGAGTGCTATGCCACACAGGGGTGTCCCTACGTAGGGGAGCCCCACACACAAGGAGTGCGCCCCATAAGGAGAGCTGCCCAGCGTGAAAGATAGTGCAGCCTGCCCAGGAATGGTGCCGCACACACAGAGAACTGATGCAGCAAGATGACGTAACAAAAGAGACACAGATTCCCGTGCCGCTGACAACAACAGAAGTGGACAAAAGAAGAACACACAGCGAATAGACACAGAACAGACAATTGGGGTGGGGGAAGTGGAGAGAAACAAAAATTAATTATTAATTAATTAAAAGTGGAGTTACATACCAAAATTACAATACAATAGTATGAGATTTTATAATTATCCATGTGGTTACCTTTACTAGAGGTCTTTATTTCTTTTCTTTTTTTTTTAATCTTCAAGAACACTTTATTCCCATAGATAAACAGAACAGTACCCTTGAGCAGTGTTCCATACCTGGTGAGCCTTGGCACAGTGGGTTACATGTATACCAATACAGTTTACTCATTTCTCAGTGGGGCTGGGGCCTCTGGCAGTAAGACGCTTCATCTCATTTTCTTAATTTCTTTATGCCACTTCGATTCACTATTTAGTGCCCTTTCCTTTCACTTGGAAGAACTCCCTGTAGCACAACTTGTAGGGCAGGTCTAGTGGTGACAAACACCCTCAGCCTTTTTTTATCTGGAAATGTCTTAATCTTTCATTTTTTGAAAGAAAGTCTCAACAGATATAAAATTCTTGGCTGGTAATTGTTTTCTTTCAGTACTTAAAATATTTCATCCCACTCCCTTCTTGCCTCCATTGTTTCTGATGAGAAATCAGCATTTAATCTTGTACATAACTTTTTGCTTTTCTCTTGCAGCTTTCAGAATTCTGTCCTTGTCTAGAAATGGTTTTCTTTGAGTTTATCCTGTTTGGAATTGATTGGACTTCTTGAATGTGCTTAGTCATGTCTTTGTTAAATTTGGGAAGTTTTGTGCCATTATTTCTTTGAATATTCCTTCTGCTCCTTTCTCTCTTTCTTCTCCTTCTGGGACTCCCATAATGCATATATTGGCATACTTGATGGTATCTTTCATGCTCTGTTTGCTTTTTCTTATTCTTTTTTATTTCTGCTCCTCATCCTGAGTCATTTCAATTGTTTTGTCTTCTAGGTCACTGATTTTTTTGTACAGCCAGCTCCAATCTACTCTTGAAACCCTCTAAGGAATTTTTTATTTCAGTTATTTTGGTTCCTCTTTAAACTTTCTATCTCTTTACTGAGATTTTCATATTGTTCATTCACTGTTTTCCTCATATCCTTTAGCTCTTTGTGTTTTCCTTTATCTCCTCAAGCATACTGAGGAGTTTTTTGTTTGTTTGTTTAGAGTCTTTGTCTGGTATGTCCACAGTCAGGTCTTCACTGTATTTTTTCTTCTTCTTCCTTTGCATGGGCCATCATTTCCTGTTTTCTTTGTCTAGTAATATTTTGTTAACACATTGTACAATTTAATATTTTAAATGTCTGTGATTTAGTCCCTGAGCTATCTGTTCCTTAAGTTGTATCCAGCTAGTGATATGACAGAGATGACCTTGAGTACCAGCGAACTAGCAAAAACAAACAAAGCAAAAAGCACGTTGCAGTCTTTCCAAAGTGGCTCTGCAATAGTTGATGGTCTCCTTGAAAGTTAGCCCTTCTGTCAAGAAGATCAGCCTGAGGCAAATGAGAAATGCAGGACCCTCTCTGTCTTACCTGAGTGTAGGTGGAACCTGCTTCTTGCCTTGGGCTGGTACTTGCTGGTGACCTTAGGAATTCCCAGTTTACAGGAATATGACTGCCCCTTCTGCCCCCTTTGAAATAGACTTTCACTCCCTAGTGGGTGCGCTATTGTTAAGACTTAATGCAGGTAGTCCTTTGTTCCAGGCCACTTTGACAATTACTTCTTTCACTGCTTTACCTGTCTGCAAGCTGCTTCTCTGCCATTAGGACAAATTTAGGAAAAAAGTTTCCTAGTTCATTCTCTCAGGCTTCCACCTGATGGACTGGCAATGACATACAGACACCCTAGTAGGTGCACAGAGATCACCCTGCTCCCTCTGCACAGGGCCAGGGCTCCACAGTGAAAGTGCAGGCTGGCCCCACACTGCACCAGGGAAGGAGTGCAGGAGGGGCTGGTAAGGGCTCCATAGGTTTCACCTACCATTTTTCAAGCTGCCTTTTCCTGATTTGGCACTTGCCCGGTTACTGCAAGCTTTAATTGTTTTCAGAGTTTTGAGGAAGATGGCTCTGCTAGTTTTTGATAGTTGTTCAAAGGTTTTCTTGGGGGACAGTCATCTTGGTCAACAGGAAGTCTAGCAGATACTTTAAAATTACATTTTGCTTTGGAAGTTTTATGTTTTAATGTGGCTGCTTAAGTAGTTATGGGAATTTGAAACTCTTCCAATACGAGCAAGAGACCTCATGTTGTGAGTTGAATACATAACCCCAAAAGATATGTTGATGTCCTAACCCCTACAACCTGTCAATGTGCCCTTATTTGGAAATAGTCTTTGCAGATGTAATTAAGTTAAAATGAGGTCATACTCGATTAGGGTGGGTCCTAATGCAATACAGTGACTGGTATCTTTATAAAAGGAGGGAAATTTGGACATGGGACAGACACAGAGGGAAGATGAGCATGTGAAGACACAGACACAGGCACAGATAATGCCATGTGATAGCAGATGCAGAGATTGGAGTGATGTGTCTATAAGCCAAAGAACGCCAAGGATTGCCAGCAACCACACAGAAGCCAGGAGAGAGGCATAGAACAGGTTTTCTGTAGAGTCTCCAGAAGGAACCAACACTACTAACACCTTGATTTTGCACTTCTGGTCTCCAACACTGTGAGAGAAGCTTCTGTTGTTTTAAGCCTCCCAGTTTGTGGCCCTTTACTATGGCAGCCCTAGGAAACCTAAGTAGCTCATACATACAAAGGTCTCATGATCCAGCATCCCCTCCCATCCCTACTGGCTCTGGCTCTCTGTCCTTGCTCATTCTTGGCTGGGCACACACAGCATCTGTGCCCAGCCCAGATTCTTTGCCAATTGCCTGTTTTGCAACTTCTCCAGGGCAGGGAAATAAATGTGTGGGTTTTAAAGAACCATCTCTTCCAGTCCCTGCTGAGTATGCACAAAGATCTCATTTATATCAAGCTAAGTCATTTAGAATGTCAATAAAGTTGAAAGTAAAATTTTGGAATAATCCTGGAATATAATGAAGCTCATTATACACATTATTGAATTCTTAGTTTTAATATATTTTATTTCTTTTCTTCCTTCAATGTCATTTTCTTATTGAATTACTCCTTCCTCTTTTCTACATACATACCTATAATTTGGAAAACCACATTCACAGTGTATTATTTTAACAGGGCAGGAGTCAGTCCTTCTTCATAATTGTAACACCTAAATAAATATTTATTGAGAAATAGTTTGGAGAAAACTGTCTCATTTTCTCTCTCCAGTTTGAAAATGTCCTTCTACTGATTCTTAATCTTTGCAGATACATATAAGTATCATTGGAATGCCACTGACAGACTGATTTAACACTTATTTAAATATATTATCAGGAAGCGGACTTGGCCCCATGGATAGGGCATCTGCCTACCACATGGGAGGTCCGCGGTTCAAACCCCGGGCCTCCTTGACCCATGTGGAGCTGGCCCATGCGCAGTGCTGATGCGCGCAAGGAGTACCCTGCCACACGGGTGTCCCCCGCGTAGGGGAGCCCCACGTGCAAGGAGTGCACCCCGTAAGGAGAGCCGCTCAGCGCAAAAGAAAGTTCAGCCTGTCCAGGAATGGCACCGCACACATGGAGAGCTGACACAGCAAGATGACGCAACAAAAAGAAATACAGATTCCTGATGCCACTGATCAGTCACAGAAGACAACTGGGGGCGGGGCGGGGGGGAAGGGAGAGAAATAAAAAAACGAATCTTAAAAAAACAACAACAACAAAAACCCAGCAATCTTTAAATAAATAAATAAATGCACTATGTACTCTTCAGGTCACAAAGTCTTGGAGATAAACAAGGGTAAGTGTTTCAACAGAGGGGCAAGTCCCTCGGATTCCAAGCCCTCGAGTCCTGTGACTTTCTCACGAGGCGGTGGATGAGCCTGTCACCACTCTTTACAGTGTCTTGCAGTGTGTGCGAGGGTCTCACTGAAGCCAGCTGCTTCTGTACCACTGAATGAGCCATTCACATTCACCAGTGGGGCCTCAGTGACACCCTCAGCAGTGCCCTAGCGGCTTCCACCCATTTAAGAGAGGTGCCCTGGTGCCTCAGGCCACTAGTACTGTACTCCTGGCTAAGCTGATAGCCCTTCCTAAGGCTCACCATTCTTACCAAGCTCCCCTAAGGAAGCCTGCTGTGGGTGGGTTGCTTGGTTGTTTGATTAACTTCTGCTTCCCTCCACTGAAGAACCTGACCCCAGTTTTCAGGGAGCGTCTTGAATGATGCATCACACTTGAAGTCTCTCCTCTACTGCCCCAGGCATGGTCCAGAAGAGCCCTGTTCACCCAGACACTCCCTGCCTCTTGAAAGGGTTAGCCCACCCCTCCTTTTGTTCAGTGTCCTAATTCTGGTATCCTGGTCTTGACCTTCAGTCCAGGTGTCCTCTTTATCATTTCTCCCAGAAGCCCTAGGAATGAGCTTTCATGAAAAGCAACATTTCTGGGGCACTATCTCCTACTCCAGAATTCCTGTGGCAGGCATACTGAATTATCTTTGCTTTAGTTAGTTTGGCTAAACCACAGTCACAAATAGACTCAAATGTATTGACTTAAATACAATAGAAGTGCATTTCTAGATCACATAACATTCCAGGGTGGAAGTTCTAGGTCAGCCCTGGAACGTGGCTGTACTCTCCAGGTGACTCAGTGCCGCCCAGGCTCCTTCCAGCTGTGGCCATTATCCCAGAATTCCTTGCCATTTCTGTACCACGCCAGTGGTAGGGGAAAGAGAACATGGAGGAGGCACGCTGCAAGTCTTGAAAGTCCTTTACTCTCAGTTACATGGCCACCCTTGAGAGCAAGAGAGAAGCTGGGGAATATTGCCTGGCTTTTGTCCATCAAGAAGAGAATACTGGGTTTTAGCGGAACACCAACAGCCTCTGCCATAGGCCACTTTCTTCTTCCCAATTCTACCCTCCCATACTTTTCTACTTGTCCCGGTTGTCTCCCTGGCAATGTGAAGAATTGAGGATTTTATCTCTGGAACTAATATAATCAATTATAGCCACCTACTCCTTCTAAGAAGCAGATAATAGAATCTATTCACCAAAGAGTTCTTATTGCCATCTTAGTAACAAATGCCATATCCTACTACTGGTCTTCATTAGCTTTCTCTGAGTTTTTATTTGTTTTAAAATTTATTATCTATGCTGTTATTCATTATCCCCAGGCCTCACTGATGTGTACCAGCTCCAAGGGAGATAAAAACCAAACATTAGCAAACATCTTCCCTGAGCACAAATACATCTCAGAGTTTGAAGCTCAATATCCACCTTGTGATTTTACTCTTTGGATAGGTTATTTGGATCCCATTCAGACACATTTGCCTTAATGATACTGTTAATGGAAAATAGGATCAGATTTGGGGTTATGGCCCTTGACACAAGGGTCCTGTACCTCCACCCCCAGTCCAGTTGAGGCTGGCAGAAAGCTTCTGCTATCTCAAACCCTTGCTTAGTTTCTGATCCTTGACCTCTGGGCATGCTGAACCTTAGCAATGCAGATTGCTAGAAGCGAGAGAGGGGGAAGCCAGGAAGAGTTGGATCTGGGGCTATGGGGACCCACCCAGTCTCAGCCTGTATGTGCCCATTCTAATCACAGTGGCCTTGTACTCTCTACCTTAATCCTGACAGGTATTGCTCTCCAAGAGTACCCTATCTTTGGGGAGGCAAGTGGCAACAGGCATTCCTGGGCAGGATTAAAGCTCAGTCAGAAGAGAGGCAGCATTATGGTTTGAGTGGGTATTTCCATTGGAACTTCCCTTCCTTTTGGGGGGTAACCCAGTCTTCTCAACTGAGCTGAAAAAGCCCTTCCTAACCTGCCTCATCCATCCTAACTTCCAGCATGCGCCTGGTATTCCAGTCACCTCTGGAAACGTCTTCTGTCCCTTTCCAGCTGCAGGCCCTGTGCCCCACCTGGTCTTGTAGCAGATTCTGACCACTGCTGGTGAGAAGGAGGATTCCCACTGCAGCTGCACCCCTCACCCCATCCAAGGAATCCAGAGCTAGATCACCGCAGAGGCTCCTAAGAGCCCCCAGAACTTCAGCCTCTCCTTCCCTCATCCTGTGGGCCAGGGGCTGTGCTTCACTCTTCCCCACTGGGAATTCAGGTGGGACCTAAAACCAGGTCCATAAACTGACACCTGGTCACCGCCCACCCTGGCCAGCCTCTCAGATACGAGAGTCAGCAGAGTTATGCCCAGAGTGACAGAATTTGGGGGCTCTGATGGAGACTATGCCCCAGAAAACTTCTGCTCATACAAAAGCTAGGTTGTAAGCGTCCCAGCCTCATCTCTGGCTCCTCTTCAAACTCCTCTGAGCTTTAATGCTGGATGATCCTATCCACTACCGCCTGCCCTGCTTTGAGTTCGTCCCAATCAGAGCTTACCTCCTGTTAACCCACAGACTGACCTTGCTGTCCCGCGTACACCATCACTCCAGGTCTCAGGGCTTAAGATCTTGCTGGTACTCTGGTGTGTGTCTTTAGCAAGTCCCCATTTGCAGCGTTGGTTGTCTTCTCTCCACCTTGACAGTCCCACTGCCTTGATCTCTGCTCCAGATTCCCTGGGAGAACCTCCTGCTGCCATCATCCTCGCCAGCTTGGACTGTCCTGAGTACAGTGGCTGGACTGTTTCCTGCATGTTAAGACCTGAGGGTCTGGACCTCAAGGCCCCAGGCTCCTTCTTCCTGGCTCCCACCCCCATCAGTAATCTTGCAGAACGGTTAGTCCTTAGAGCTCAAAATCCTTGTTACTGTCTTCCTCTCCCCGCCAGTCAGGAAGCCCCCGTGTGCTGCCTGATGCTAGTGCCTTCACAGGCGAGGAGGGTCATTCCCATCAAAACCTTCATTTCTGTTTTGTTCCTGCCTGGAATTCCTGAACTGTCCCTTTCCACCTGGGCTTATTTGCCCTCCTTCAAGTCTGGGCTCTTCTGTCAAGCCTCCTCTGATGAACCCACAGTGAACTCCTTGAGCTCTACCTTGGGGTGGGCTATTAATGGGGCCAACAGAGTAGGCCTTAAGCAGAGTCTTCTACCAGGGCAAAAACTCTAGATTTTCTGCAGCATGAAACAAGTGGAATTCAAAGGGAACAGAAACCTCACTATATTGCTTTATAGTGCTGGAGACAAACAGTCCTTCCCTATTAGTTAATAGGAGCTTTTAACCAGCAAGAAGTGGGCGTACTTTGTCCTTGCAGTGTTGGTGAGTGTAGAAACACCAGGTGAATTCAATCATTAGTTGCTGTGGCCAAAAATGATTGATCACTACCTTTGCTTTGTGGTACAGCTTGGGAGATTAGGTGAACATTTTATACCATGCATTAGTTTCCTATTGCTCCTGTAAGAAATAACCAAAAATTTAATGGCTAAAAACAACATAAGTATATTTTCCTATAATTCTGGAAGTCAGAAGTCCAACATGGGTCTTACAAGGCTAAAATCAAGATGTTAGCAAGGCCAAGTTCCTTCTGCCTTTTCCAGCTTCCAGGGGCTGCTCACATTCCTCGGCTCAGGGCCCCATCACTCCAACCCCTGCTTCCATCATCCCATTTCTTCTGACTCTGACCCTCTTGCCTCCTCTTACAAGGACCCTTGTGATTACATTGGGCCCACCTACATAATCCAGGACAATCTCCCCATCTCAGTCACATCTGCAAAGCCTCTCTTGCCATGGAAGTAACATATTCACAGGTTCCAGGGATTGGAACATGGGCCTTGGAGAAGCCATTTTTCTGCCCACCACATACCTGATGCCTCTGAGAGGTGAAGGTTTAAGGCAGCACTTCTCCAGATGTGGACCACCTGCATCAGAACCTCCAGCACTTGTTAACATGCAGGTTCTTGGCCCCATCCCCACACCTATTGAACCAGAACCTCTGAAAGAGGGGCCTGGGAATCTGCATGTTTATCAAGCACTGTCTCAATGACTGAGCTGTGGTCAGGCATCTGGCACAGGATGCTGTCATCTTGGCACCTCCACCCTGAAGGTTGAGCAGAATACCGTGGAGGTCCTGGGCCCTCCTACCACAGTGGCAGAGACTCTCCTTGGACTGACCTCATAGTTCCAGACCAAGAATCCTCCATGGTTTTAGCGCTTTGGCTTGTCCTATTTTGCCTAAGAGGGCATTCTGTGGATATTTGTTGAACTGAACTAATACACTTGAGGACATGGGCCATGTCTCTCATAGTTCTTTCGAGCCACCCACTGGCACATAGTAAACCCTCAATCTATCCCCAATAGTGGCTCAATTGATGAGGTCCCAAGTCCAGGCCACATCTGCAAAATGGAAGGCAGAGGAGACTGATGCTTCAGTTTACACATGGTATTACCACTTACTAGAGGAAGAAGAAGCTGCTTTGTTCATGTTCACAATTTATAGATTCTCAGCTGGGCAGAGATGCCCTTGGTATGACTCAGGACAAGCAGGCATCACTGCAGGTGAGATTTCTAAGAAAGAGCCAATATTGATAAGCAAATAAAGCTGAATTTGAGTGCTTTGACAGGGGCTTAAACAGACAGGACTTCTGTGCATAGTTTTAGTTTTTGGTCTCTGGGATAAGAGCCACGTTGACAGTGTTCATACTCCCTGGGTAGCTGGTAAACTCCTAGAGGGGGTCAGACTCCCATGAGTGTCATGGGGAGAGGCTGTACCATATCAAAGGTCCTGGCCAAGTCCCAGTGAACAAACAACATGTTTGACAATGCCCCGTTGGTCTGCTCAGTGGGATCCTGGGTAATTTCTGACTACTTCTGGCCCCTCAGGTCTGTGCGGGACAGTGTGGGAGCCAGTGAGTGGGACTGGTCTTTCTCACTTGCCCAAGGTGAGTGGGTATGCCCAACCAGGAGACTCACTTCTGCGTCTCAGAAGGTCTCTGATTTTTCCATCCCCCTTCTGGGTCTAACCTGGATCTGGAATCTCAGGCAAAAGGGAGGATACAGAGTTCTGAGATATTCAGGGAGGGAGCCCATGAGCCATGGTGAGAAAGATTTGAACAGAGTTGGGAGAAAACTTAAATCATAAAGATAAAAGAATTTTACTCATAAATCAAAGACCGAAAGGAAATCAGAGAAGGCTTAATGAGTCCTCAGACAAGAGGCCCAGCCAAAAATGAATGGAATCTTGCTATACCTAGAAAATGCACATAACACGCACAGGGAAATGAAGGGAATCATGCTAGTGGGAAGCAAATCACCTTCATTAGTCAATCATTAAGCATTTATTAAGCATCCACTACAGGCCAGGCTCTCTGCTGAGAGATAAGAGGTACACAAAGCAGCACCTGACCTCCAGAAGTTTACAGTTTGGGTAGAAAGCGAAGACAAGTCCTCAGGAAAGAGAGAACAACACAGGGGGCCACAAAAGCAAGTACACCCACCTAAATGGCTAGGAAAATTTTTGCAGGGTAGATTACAGGTCACGCCTTGAATCCTAAGTGTTTAATTTTTCTTTATTTTGAATGAATGTATAGTATAAATCTACTTGTTTTAGTCATTTAGTCAGGTAACTCAGTTGCAAGCTACAGAAACAGTTGTTGACTGAATTGAGAAGAAAAGAAATTTAATAAAAAGCACAGTTAGGAGGTTAAGGAACCAAGTTCAGAAAATGGGCAGGAACCATAAGTGACTTGAGAGCAGGAACCATTGTTGGGTAAACCCCTTACAAACAAGCAGGTGAAGATGGCCCTGTCATCACTGCCAAGTACAGGCGCTAGAGTTCTCATCACCCACATCACTGGTATTGAACAAAAGGCATTGGAATCATGTTCAGTATTTGTGGATGGTTCTTCTTTTCTCAGGTAAAGTTTACAAAAACCAAAATGCACAAATCATAAATATACCAACCAATGTGTTATGACAAATGCATACACCTGTGTAACCCAAAACTTATCAAGATACAGAATATTTCCATTACCTCAGAAAGTTCCCTCCTACTTCTTCCCACTCAATCTCCACCCACATCCCTAGAGACAACCACTGTTCTGAGTTTCTTTTGCACCTTAGATTAGTTTTGCCTCTTCTAGAACTTCATATAAATGAAATCGTACAGTTTATGCTCTTTGTGTAAGGTTTTTGTCACTCAGCATAATGCTTCCAAGATTCTTCCTTTTTGCTGCTTGAATTCGTTCATTCCTTTTCCTTGCTGATTATATTCCATTCACATGCTTATAGCATATTTTGTGCTCCCAGTCTCTTGCTGATGGACATTGGGTTGTTTCCAGTTTTTAGCTATTATGTATAAAGCTGCTATGAACATTTTTGAACAATGCTTTTGTGCACATATGTTTTCATTTCTCTTAGTTAAATACTTAGGAGTAGACTTGCTGAGTGATAGGGTAGGTGTATGTTTAGTTTTATAAGAAACTTCTAGACCTTTTCCCAAAGTAATTGAACAATTTTATAATCCCACTAATAGCATATGAAAATTCCAATTGCTTGCTATCCGTACAACTTCTAGAATTTTCAGTCTTCTTAATTTTAGCTATTCTGATGGGTGTGTAATGGTACCTCATCATGGTTTTAATTTACATTTCCTTGATGATTAATGATGAGCAATCTTTCATGTGCTTATTGGCTAGTAATGTATCTTCTTTTCTGAAGTGTCTGTTCACATATTTTGTCCCTGTTTAATGGAGTTGTCTGCGTTTTTATTTTGAATAGATTTTTTTGTCAAATATATGTTTTGCAAATATTTTCTCCTGGTGTGTGTCTTGCCTATTCATTTTCTTAATAGTATCTTTTGGGAAGCAGACTTTGTCCAGTGGTTGGGGCGTCTGCCTACCACATGGGAGGTCTGTGGTTCAAGCCCCGGGCCTCCTTGACCCGTGTGGAGCTGGCCCACGTGCGGAGCTGATGCGCGCAAGGAGTGCCGTGCCACGCAGGGGTGTTCCCCTCGTGGGGAAGCCCCACGCACAGGGAGTGCACCCTGTAGGGAGAGCTGCCCAGCGGGAAAGAGGGTGCAGCCTGCCTAGGAATGGCGCTGCCCACACGGGCAGCTGACACAGCGGGATGACACAACAAGGGGAAATACAAGATTCCCCTGCCGCTGACAACAACATAAGCGGACAGAAGCAGACAAAGAAGACACAGCAAATAGACACAGAGAACAGACAACCGAGGCAGGGGAGGGGTGGGGGGAAGGGGAGAGAAAGAAATAAATAAAAATAAATCTTCAAAAAAAAGTCGTATCTTTTGAAGAGAAGATGTTTTTAATTTTGATGACGTCCAAATTATTGTCTTTTCCCTTATGGTTATTACTTAGTGTCCTATTGTTCCAGTTATCTATTGCCAAGTAACAAGCCACCCCAATATTCATGCCGTAAAATAACAGCCATCATTCATTTTGTTCACAAATCTGCAGTTTGGGTAAGGTTCAGCCAGAAGAACTTGTCTCTGTTCTATGCAGCATCAGGTGGAGAAGCTTGAAGGGCTGGGGGTGACTCTTTGGCTGGGGGTGGGGAGGTGGGTTGGAACCATCTGAACAATCGCTCACTTACATGTCTGGCATTAAAGCTGGCTGTTGGTTAGAACCTCTGCTGGGTCTGGTATCTAGAACACCTACTTATATGTGGCCCCTCAGGCGGCTGCTTGGCTTCCTCACAGCATGGTCACTGATTCTTCGAGTGAGCTCTCCAAGAGAAGAAGATGCAAGCATATGACATTTCTATGACCTAGCTTGGGAAGTCACATAGGTCACTTCTGCCATATTCTTTTGGTTGAGTCAATCGCAAAGGTCCACCAGATTCAAGGGAAGGTGATAAACCCCACCGCTAAATGGGAAAAATGGCAGTGTCACATTTTAAGACGGACATGTTTGATGAGATATATTGTGGTGGCCATCTATATTATATATTCTGCCACACCTATCTAAGAAACTTTATCTACTCCCAAGTTGTTAAGACATATTGCTAGGTTTTCCTTCAGAAGCTTTTATAATTATGGCTTTCATATTTCAGTCTATTATTAACCACAAATTAATTCTGGGTAGAGTATAGGTAGAAAAAGTTTCATTTCATTTTTCCACGTGGATATCTAGTGTTGAAAAGACTTTTCTTTTTCCCCATTGGATTGCTTTGGTGTCTCTGTTGAAAATCAGATGACTACATAATGTGGACCTATTTCTTGCCTCTGTGTTCTGTTCCATTGATCTTTTTTTTTTAATTAATCAATTTTACTGGTACCTGTTCATAAAGCATACAATTCATCCAAAGTGTACAATCAATGGCATTTGGTATAATCACATAGTTGTGCATTCATCACGTCAATCATTATTAGAGCATTTTCATTATTTCAATAATAATAATAATAAACAAAAAACAAACAAGAAAATTCTCCAACTCTCAATCTCTCTTTTTTTCCCCTGCTGTACATAGCTGCTATTTCTGGCTATTCTTGTTTATCCATTCATTGGTTAATGGACACCTGGGTTGTTTCCAACTTTTGGCAATCATGAATAACGCTGCTATGAACATCGGTGTGCAGATGTCTGTTTTTGTCACTGCTCTCAGTTCTTCTGGGTATATACCCAGTATTGCTGGGTCATGTGGCAAGTCCATATTCAGCTTCTTTAAGAATTGCCAAACACTCCTCCACAGTGGCTGTACCATTCTGCATTCTCACCAACAGTGAATAAGTATTCCTATCTCTCCACATCCTCTCCAACACATGTAGTTCTGCTTTTTAATAGTGGCCGTTCTAATAGGTGGGAAATGATATCTCATTGTAGTTTTGATTTGCATTTCCCTAGTCATTAGTGATGTTGAGCATTTCTTCATGTGTTTTTTTGCCATTTGTATTTCTTCTTTGGATAAATATCTATTCAAATCTTTTGACCATTTTATAATTGGATTGTCTTTTTATTGTTAAATTATAATATCTCTTTATATGCCCTGGATATTAAACCCTTATCAGACAAGTGATTTCCAAATATTTTCTCCCACTGAGTCAGCCACCATTTCACCCTTTTGACAAAGTCTCCTGGGAGCTGCAAAAGTGTTTAATTTTGAGGAGGCCCCATTTATCTATTTTTTTCATTTGTTGTATGTGCTTGGGTATAAGGTCCAAGAAACCACCACCTACCACAAGGTCTTTAAGACTTTTTTTCTAGTAGTTTTAGGGTCCTGGCTTTTATATTTAGGTCTTTGATCCATTTTAAGTTGATTCTTGTATATGGAGTGAGGTTGGTTCCCTTTCCTTGTTTTTCTTATAGATATCCAGTTCTCCCAGCACCATTTGTTGAAAAGACTGTTTTGTCCTGTTAACATGGACTTTGTTGGTTTGTCAAAAACAAATGTGGCTCAAGTGATTGAGCTCCCCCCTACCACATGGGAGGTCCCAGGTTCGGTTCCCCATGCCTCCTAAAGAAGATGAGAAAGACAGCGAGCTGATGCAGGTGCAGTGAGTTGATACAAGCACCAACTGATGCAGGTGCAGTGAGTTGATACAACAAGATGATGCAACAAGGGACACAAGGAAAACATAATGAAGGAGGGGAAGGAGGGAGAGGGAAGGGGAGGGGTAAGGGCAGAGGAAGAATAGTCTATTTTTAAAAAAGAGACAGTTGTACTTTATCCTCTCAAATCTTTGTGTGTGTGTGTGTGTGTGTTTTTCTTGCCTTATTGCACTGTCTGGAAACTCCAGCACAAGGTTAAATAGAAATGGTGAGAGAACATTAGATATTTCTTATGATGTTAGCTATAAGTTTCTTTGTTTTGGTATTAGCTCTAAGTTTTGCCATTAAGTATGGTATTAACTGCAAGTTTTTTTGCACATGTTCTTTATTGTAGAGATGGAAGTTCTCATTTATTTCTAGTTTTCTGAGAGTTTTTATTTTATGAAAAGATTTTAGTTTCACCAAATGCTTTTTCTGTATCTATTGAAATGATCATCTTACTTTTTTTCTTTTTTTATTCTGTTAATGTTAATTATATGGATTGTTTTTGAATCATAAACCAACTTTGCATTTTGGGGATAAACTCAACTTGATAATAATGTCTTATGCATCCACATTCATGAACAATATTGTGGTGTAATTTACTTTTATTATAATAGCCTTCTCTGGTTTTGGGTATCAGGGTTATGATGATTTGATAAAATGAGCCAGGAAATAGCCTCTTCTCTATTTTATGAAGGAATTTGTGTAATATATATTTCCCTATCCTTTTACTTACAACTTATGCCTGCATTTATATTTGTAGTATGATTCTTGTAGACAGCAAAATCCAGTCTGACAATTCTTGATTTTAAGTGAAGTGTTGTAGTCATTTTACATTTAAAGTAATTATTGTTGTTTGGTTTTATAGCTATTTTGTTAAATTTTTAAAATGTTTATTGTGGTAACATATATACAACACAATAGTTCCCATTTGAACCACTTTCTTGTTATTTGTTTTTAGTTTTGTCCTATCTGTTTTTTGTTTTTTGTTGTTGTTGCTGTCCCTCTGTTCTTCCTTCCTGTCTTTTCTTTGAAAATTACACATTAATTTATCTACTGGATTTTTAGCTATCCCTATTTACATTTTTTAGTAGATACTCTAGGGCAAGGAATCTTAACCTTTTTTGTTTCACAGATCCCTTTACTAGTCAGGTGAAAACCACAGAACACTTACTAAGTACACACTACACTGAGTATTATTTAATAAATATGTCATACCTGCACCAACATGTCCCCACAAGAATAATGTTGATTTTTTAAAAATTTCAATCTAAGCTCCAGAACCCCTTGTTAAGAACCCCTGCTCTGGATTAAGAGAAATACCTTTAATTTTTTCAGCCGACTGAGCATCAATACTGTACCACATCACAAAATTGTAAGAGCTTTGCAACAATATAGTTCCACTCACTGCCTTCATCTTCATGCTATAGTTGTCATATATATTGCATATATATGTGTTACAAACTTTACAATACAATGTTATAATTCTTGTTCTAAATATTCTTATATGCCCTAAATATATTAAGAGGAAATTAGTCTCTTACATGTACTCACATATTTACCATTTCTGGAGCTCTTCCTTTCTTCCTAATGGTCTAATTTTCTATCTGATATCATTGCTCTTCAACATGAACTTCAGTGGTTCTTGTAATTTGGTTCTGTCTGAAAATGTCTTCCCTCACCTTCATTTCTTTTTTTTTTTTTTAAGATTTATTTATTTATTTATTTCTCTCCCTTTCCCCCGACCCCGGTTGTCTGTTCTCTGTATCCATTTGCTGCGTCTTCTTTTTGTCCGCTTCTGTTGTTGTCAGCGGCACAGGAATCTGTGTTTCTTTCTGTTGCATCATCTTGCTGTGTCAGCTCTCCGTGTGTGCGGCACATTCCTGGGCAGGCTGCACTTTCTTTTGTGCTGGGCGGCTCTCCTTACAGGGCACACTCCTTGCGCGTGGGGCTCCCCTACGCGGGGGACACCCCTGCGTGGCAGGGCACTCCTTGCGTGCATCAGCACTGCATATGGGCCAGCTCCACACAGGTCAAGGAGGTCCGGGTTTGAACCGCGGACCTTCCATGTGGTAGACGGATGCCCTAACCACTGGGCCAAGTCCGCCACCTTCATTTCTTGAAGTACATTTTTTTCTGGATGTGGAATTCTTGGTTGACAGTTTTTTTTCCCCTGTACCTCTTTTAGCACTTCCACCACTGACTTCTGCCATTCATGAATGAATCAGCTGTCATTTATATAATTGGTCCCCTGCATATACTATGCCATATTTCTCTAGATGATTTTCACTTTATCTTTAGTTTTCAACAAAGATACATGTGATCCTTATTATTCATGGTAGCTAAGTTCTATAAAATCTACATGAACATTGAATTAATGAATACTAAACCAGGGTTGTTCGATCTCAACTGAGAATTTTTCACTGCTAGTGCCTGCACATGTCCACAACTGACTGTAAAAGTGATATGAGTATTTTTAGAGAGTAAAAATTTAGGCACTAGTTGAATTCACAAATACAGAATATGTGATTAATGAGGATTGACTGTATAATGTGCCTAGGTATGGTTTTCTTTGATTTTATATTGCTTGAATTTGCTTATATTTTTGCATCTATAATGTATCTTTCACCAGATTTGGGAGGAAATTTAGCCACCATTTCTTCAAATGTTTTTCATGCCCCATTATCTCTCTTCCTTCTAGAACTCCAATAATGCATGTAACAGACCCTTGATGTTGTCCCACAGGGCTCTGATCATTTGTTCATTTTTTTTTCAATTTTTGCAATTTTATTGATATATATATTTACATACCCTACTGTTTATTTCATTTATTTTTTAAATTTATCTTCTCCCCCCACCCCCCAGTTGTCTGTTCTCTGTGTCCATTTGCTCCGTGTTCTTCTTTGTCCGCTTCTGTTGTTGCCAGTGGCACGGAAATCTGTGTTTCTTTTTGTTGCATCATCTTGTTGTGTCAGCTCTCTGTGTGTGTGACACCATTCTTGGGCAGGCTGCACTTTCTTTCGCACTGGGCAGCTCTCCTTAAGGGGCACACTCCTTGCGTGTGGGGCTCCCCATGTGGGGGGGCACCCCTGCATGGCACGACATTCCTTGCACGCATCAGCACTGTGCATGGGCCAGCTCCACACAGATCAAGGAGACCCGGGGTTTGAACCTCGGACCTCCCATGTGGTAGACGGATGCCCTATCCATTGGGCCAAGTCTGCTTCCCCTATTTATTTTTTAATCTCATTTCTCTCTGTTCTTCATACTAAATAATTCCTGTTGATTCATTTTTAGATGCATTGACACTTCCTTCTATTATCTCCAACAGCTGAATTTTTATTTCTGATGTTCTATTTTTCAGCTCTAGAATTTCAAGTTGTTTATTTTTTTTAATAGTTTCTATTTACCTGCTGAAATTTCTTATCTTCATTCATTATGTGCCTATTTTTATTTACATTCTTGAGCATGATTATAATAGTTGCTTTAAAATCCTTGTCTGTTTATACAAACATCTGGGTCTTCTCAGGGTCTGTCTCCATCAATTGCCTATTCTCTTGAGTGTGAGTCACATTCTTCTATTTCTTCATACAGCTCATAATTTTGAATTGGAGCATTGTGAATGATACATTGTATAGACCCTAGATTCAATTATGTTATTCAGTAAAGTGTTGGGTTTTTTTTGTTTTCTTTTGTTTTAGGAGGTACTGGGGAATGAACCCTGAACCTCATATATGGGAAGCAGATGCTCAACCACTGAGCTACATCTGCTCCCCAATGAGAGTTGTTTTTTTCATTTGTGTTTGTTTTTAAAAGGTACCAGAGGGAAGTGGATTTGGCTCAACGGGTAGAATGTCTGCCTACCACATGGGAGGTCCAGGGTTCAAACCCAGGGCCTCCTGACCTGTGTGGTGAGCTGGCCCACACACAGGCTGATGCGCACAAGGAGTGTCGTGCCACACAGGGGTGTCCCCCGCATAAGGGAGCCCATGCGCAAGGAGTGCGCCCCTTAAGGAGAGCCACCCAGAGCGAAAGAAAGTGCAGCCTGCCCAGGAGTGGGGCTGCACACATGGAAAGCTGATACAGCAAGATGACGCAACAAAAAGAGACACAGATTCCCAGGGCCACTGACAAGAATGCCAGTGAACACAGAAGAACACACAGCGAATGGACACAGAGAGAAGACAACTTGGGGGGGGGGTGGTGAAGGGGAGAGAAATTTTTAAAAAAATGGTATCAGAGATCGAATCTGGGATCTCATACATGGGAAGGAGGCACTCAGCCTCCTGAGCTACATCTGCTCCCCAGTAAAGGGTTGATTTTTATTATTGTTATTGTCTTAGCAGACTGATAACTTGGCTGAACCCAGACTTTCAACTCTTTATCCCCCACAGTGGGCAGCAGCTGAACTGTCTCATTCTTTTAGCTTTAGTGCAGCTGCTTGGAGTTTTCCCTACACATTTAGTTCAGAAGTCAGCCAGAGATTTGGGCAGAGTTTATATGAAGAATTTGGGGTGCCCTCTCTTTGGCTCTATTCTTTCCACATTTCCATCCTCACTTTGTAGCTGCTATAGCAGCCCCAAACTCTGTTCTCTGATTCCTCAAGTCAGCAAGATTGCTAGTTTGTTTTCAAATTCTAGTTTTCCTGCACACGCGACTGGGGTCTGTTGTTAGGTGAAAAGCATTAAAAAAAAAAAAAAAAAATTGGAACACTCACCAAAGGCCATTTTCTTCTTCCATGAGTAAACTCCCCTCCAGTTTCTGCCTGGTTTCAGTCATGCTTTGGTGGCCTCACAGACTTGTTTTTTGTATTTTGTCCAGAGTTTATAACTGCTGTTTGCATGAGGGTTAGCTCAAAATGAGCTATTACACAATTTCTGGAAAACAGAACTTCATCTTTACTACTTCATTGCTTTTAGAGACAATTATCAGGCAATCAATAGGATTTTCTTTTTCTAGCAAAGCAGAAAATAATAATGCCATAGTAGGTAATACTGGACTCTGCAACCAAATTTCCTGGGTTCAAATCCAAAATACTTGTCCTTACTGTGCCTCAGTTTCCCCACCTTTAAAAATAGGAATGATCCCAAAGTTCCTCTAGGTTTGCTGTGAGGTTTAAATAAATTAACATGTAAAGAGTTTAGAGGAATGCCTGGTTCATGGCAAATGAATATAAACAAATTGTGTTGGGTTTTATAGACATTAGTTTACTTCTCATCTTAGTAAATTTGTTAATGCACAAGTTTTAGAGCAGAGTTATTACCACCATTTTATAGATAGGCAAAATGAAGATACCAAAACTATCAACAGAAGCCAGAAATTGTGGTTCGCAGGCCCCTTGTTCACAAATTTACTCAGTTATCATCCCTTTCCCTCACTACCCATCCCTCTTGCTTCCTCAATGAAGTGAGCTTGACTGAAAACGTTGATTATGAGTTCCATTCACTGAGCTAGGAGGACACCCAGACACCTGGTTAAATAAGGACATCTTGTTATGAAGCATTCACTGGCTTTTATTTATGTCTGAAGGGTTACAACGTTACCACTGCCTCTGAGAAAAATTCTATCCTCTCAAGTGCTTTTCTTTTTGGCCACATAACCAAAAATTGAATTCATATTCTGAACCATTGACCTCTCCCAAGTAGTTTAGTTTGTTTTCCTTTAACTTAACCTAAACCTTGGCTGGTGCACCTGGAGGCAGAAAATGAGAGTTGGTATTGTCAAGTTGCTTAGGCCTGTTGCCAGGAAGATCCTAGTACCAGCCACACTCAGATTTTCCCTCCCCCCAAAATCAATTTTTAAATATGTCACAAAGGTGGATTCCTGCCTCCTGGCAAGGCTGTAAGTGTAGGATGATTTTGAAAAAGTGTTGTTTCACCAGAGTTACACAAGTTGGCCTGAAGGCTGAAAGGGATCTCAAATGTACTTTTCTAAATATTTGAATTCAAACACTTTAGGGAGGGCATGCACTCTCCAGTGGGCCTCAGCTCCCACCACTCTCTATCATGTTTTGGCCAGTCCTTCTAGGCACTTAGGTTTTTAACTGTTGTAGCTCTAGAAGTGTCTAGAAGAGTACAAGAAACCCTGTAATCTGGCTCAGCCCTTGGCATCTGAGTAAGGAGTCCTGAGACAGAAAACATTATTAGTAGTAGATTCGTATCTGAGTACCTTAAAAAATGCATTCACTTCTGAGGCACCCAGGCCCAGCCCACCCGTCCCAAGCCTAGCTGCTCTTCCAGACTGTTTAGATTTCCCTTTATGGTTACACAACGTATAGCTGGGGAAATTCACCTGCAACAGCCTAATTTTATATTCCCAATAACTCAAGCCCAACACAAGTTCATTTGTAGTATCATAAAAAGTAAACTCAAATATTCCAGTATGTCAGGATTGACTCAGTATCTACCAAGTGAACCGGAGCTGATCTGGGTTAAACTTCAGAGAACTTACATATCTGAAGAGAACCTCTAGAAGCGCTAGAACGGTCTGAAGGTCGGCTGCACCTCCCTAAGGCCTTCCTGCCTCTCCCCCTGGGCCACCTCTACCATCCTACTCCCGGCTCCACAGGCTAGCCCGAGGGAGCTCCTCAAAAACTCTTTGGTCCTGTGTTCTTCCTGCTCAAAATGCTTTTAATGACTCCCAGGGCCCTCAGAAGCAATCCCAATTGCATAGCTTGCCTGGTGGGGTCAGGATCTCGACCTGCCATACCTCCTCATTGTGGACTCTCACCACAGCACCCTCTTTCTCCACTCCGGGACCCCAGCCCTGAGCTCCAGCTGTAGATTCAGAAGATGAGCCCCGCCCTGCCTCTGCCCAGGCTGTCCCCTCCTGCTGGACCACTCCCTTCTCCCAGTCCCACCTCACTGTATTGGTTTCCTGTTGACACTGTAGGAAGTTATGACAAACTTTAGTGGCTAGAAATAAAAAAATTTTTCTCTTACACTTATGGAGGTCGGAAGTCCAAAATGAGCTTCACTTGGCTAAAGTAAATGCTTCAGCAGGTCTCATTCCTTCTGAGCCCTGAGGGAAATTCTGTGTGTCTTTTTAGCTTCTAGACCAGGGGTTCTTCACCTTTTTTGTCCCATGGACCTTTGGCCAGTCCATGGTGAAAACCACGAACCCCTTACCAAGCCCACACTATGCTGTTCAATAAATATATCACACCAACGCCAACATGTCCCCACAAGAATAATGTTTTACTGAATTTCAGTTCAAGCTCACAGACCCCTGGTTAAGAACCCCTGTTCTAGAGGGTCCCTGTAATCCATGGCTCAGGGCGCCTTCCTCCATCTTCAAAGCGCATCACTCTAATCTGCTTCCATTAGCCCACCACGTTTTCCTTTCTGTGGTCATATCTCCCTCTGTTTCCACCTTGTAAGGACACTTATGATAATATTTTGGGTGCACCTGGATAATCCAAGGTAATCTCCCATTTTAAGATCCTAACTTAATCACATCCGCAAAGGCTTTCTGTCCTATAAAGTAACATTCACTGGTTCCAAGGATTAGGCTGTGCACATCTTTGGAAGATGTTATGCAGCCTTCCACACCCACCAGCCTGGCAAATCTCCATCTGCCCTCTCCTCTGGGTTTTTGCTCAGACTTTATTTTCCTCCTCTGAGAGACCCCCCCGGCTGCAATCCCCAAGTCTGTAAATTGGGCTGCTCCTTTTAGCTCCCAGAACCTCCTGGTCAGACTCCCTACTGTAGCAGGTAGCAAATTGGATTGTGATTGCCTTTTTGTCTCTCTTTTCTCATCTATTAGTAGCTGGAGGGCTGGGATTGGATGCCCTTTTTTCCTCTCCCTGTCCCCAAGGCCTGGAACTGGTACATGCTCAATGTATATTTGTAAGAATGAAGGAGCCCCTTCAGCCAGCTGACAACTCCAGGATGAAAGTCATGATGAAGGGGCAGAGAAGGCCCCTGTTTAAGGTGACAAAGGGCTAGAGAAAGGGCTGTAGTGAGGCATGCTAGGTGGACCAGGTCACATTGTGTTCTGGAGTTGTATCCCTTATGTTTGGACAAAGGACTTTTCATAAGGTGTACAACAGCCAATGAGCAACAGAGCCCCAGGGTTCACACGGGCACACCACAGCTCACTGAAACTTCCCCAATCTCTCTGACCCCAGGGACATGGCCCTTGGGTACAAACCCTCAGAGTCCAACTTCACTTCACCTCCTTGGTGGCTTTGAGATTGGCTTATTTAGACATTGATTAACTTTACAGAGAAACACAATCATTAAGTAAATTCCAGCCACCTATCAGGGAAGATATAAACAGAAGCAAACATTAACCTGGACACATGGATTTATAACCCATAGCAGCCCTTGGGGACACTGGCCCCTGGGTCCAGGTAGCTGCTAGGTTACAGGGAATGAAGCTCAGGCTGGTTTAAATTTTATGCCAGCCAGATGTGGGAAAGTGACCCCTGGAATGTGGACTTATAAATCACCAAGGTTCATGAATTGGCAAGAAACACAAACATACATATTCCACAAGGCTCTAGTCTATCACGAGCTGTGTGCCGTTGTTTATTTCTGATGAGGCTAACCTGATTTTAAATATTTATGCTAAAGTTTATAAGCCACTAAAAATGTCCTGGCAGAATGGATCGGCAAAGGGGAAGAAGTCTTGGTAACCTGAGACCTTGGTGCAGCAGGTGCACAGCCTTAACTCTCCTGGCAGCAAGCTCAGGCTGTTTACTGTGTGCATTCTTTTGCTGTGTGGTGGAGATAGAGTGGATGGGAGGGACTTCTCTGAGTTTCCGCAGGATTATTAAGAGTGGAAACAGGGCTGGGGTGTCTGGTCAACCTTTCAAAAGCATGTACTTCTCTAAGACCACAAATTCCAGAATAGTATAGGATGGACCATGTCCCTCCCTGAAGTTCACCAGACCACTTCTGCCTTCCTCACCCCCTTAAGGTGTTAGTGGTTGGGGTTCACAGTCAAGGCGCTGGTCCTCTTGGAATCACAGACAACCTCATTCTAGACAGTGGATGATCCCTCATCCCGAGGAACCTTTGTGCAGAGATTGACCTCTCCATACGGTTCAGAGGATGTTCCTCCATCTTTCCCAAGAAGCTCCCTTCTTCCCTCAACTTGCTTTCCCCCTGCTCTGCATTTTTAATCTATTCTTTCAGTCCATTACCTCCTTACCCCCTCCATTTGCAGTCCTGTGCTTGCCAGCATTTTGGGCAAGGGAGAAATCCCACAAGAGAGGGATCTTGGAATGAAAAAGAACTGTGCATTTGATTCTGGAGTGTCACATACCCATGTCAACTACAAAATGTGAACTTCTTTTCTCTATTATAAGCCCTGCCTTGACAGTCAGTTTAGGGTGTGATTAAGAACATGGATTTTAGAGTCATACAGAACTGGGTTAGTGTTGACTCTGCCATTTATAAGCTGTATGCCCAAGCTTGCTCACCTTTTCCTTCATTTCCCCATCTTTAAAACAGGGTAACAGTGGTACCTACCTCATAGGGTTGTTATGAGAATTAAGTGAGATTGTGTGTGTAAAAAAGGCTTAACAATTCCTTGAATTTATAACAAGTTATCAGTAAACACTAGCTAGTGTTATGATTGATAATGATAGTATTGTGGGTAATAAAAGAGCAACATACAGAAGCTTTAGTTAGAGAACTGCAGGTGAATCAACTATCATATCATCTCTAACTTATATAAATAGAAGAATATATGGTGAGTGAAAAGTATTTTCAAGAGCAATGGGAAATAAAGCCTTATCAGGATAGAATTCTGAAAGCCCACTCCCAAATATCCCCTGGACCTCTAAGACAATGAGAATCAAACCTTGATTCTTCATTATTTTTGTTGAAAAGCTGGTCAAAGCAAAAAACATTTCAACAGAAACTGTCACAAGTAGGTTTAGCACTGAAGGAAGAATGCTGAGCCACCCACAGGGCAAGGGCTGGGCCATCCAGGTTCATAGTCCAGGTCTGAGAAAAAAAGAAAATGATTCAGATTGCTTTGCTTGCTTGCTTGTTTGTTTTTGTTTTTAGGAGGTACCAGGGGTTGAACACAGGACCTTGTACACGGGAAGCAGGTCTTCAACCACTGAGCTATAGCCGCTCCCCATCAGGGATAGTTTTAAGTCATGGGACCAGCAGTAACTGGTGGGGTCAAAGGCTACTCCCCAGAGGTATCAGGCCAGAACTTTTAAAGAAGGAATTACTTGGGCTGAAGTAACCACAAACAGATCCAACTGGTTTTTGTGGTGGCTAATGTTTGTTTAACATTATGTCCAGACTGCCAGACACATATTGCAAACATCAGAAAGTGTTTGTGAAATTCCTAGCTAAGTTGCATATGGGGTTAGGTGCTGGGATAAAGCAAACTGAAACCAAATTGCTGGCCCCACCCTTATTAAAAAAAAAGAGAGAGAAGATGGGACCAATTCCACTTTTCAAAAACCAAAAGAAGGGAATCATATGAGCAAGAAAGATTTGCCCAATGTTCTCAACTGTTTTCCAACTCCAGGAAAAAATGCTAAGTTGTGGATATGGCAAAGTAATCAGGGGCTTTGTTAAGATCTGGTTTCCTAGGTGAGCCTGAGACAGTGAGAAGGCTCCCTCCCAGGAAACATGTGGCTCATTTCCACTGCTGGGTATTTAATGAGATACTCTGCTTAGCAACCCACTTCTGAGTGTGGGAAGTGAACACTCCACCCTTGAAAAAACTGGCTCAGCAGTGCTGGGTTACTTTTTTTTTTTTTTTTTTTCCTTCTTACCAAACTTAAGCATTACTCTCCTCTGTTTGGGGATGACTTCCTGTTCTGGCAAAAAAGTGGAAATGTGTTTTATTTTTTATTTTTTTACCCCAGAATTGCTATGACCTCAGGTTCATATTTTTAGATTTGACTTTGGGTCACAGGATAGAACACAATAAGAAATGCATGTGACCAGGCCAGAGTTTCAGTATTGAAGCAGCTCGGGTCAACATTTGCTTCATTTGCTTCATTCTCAGTGCATTGTTCTAGGAAGGGAAATGTCCATAAATGACATTCTTGTGAAAAAAGAAGGAAGTAAAGACATAACAAAGCCCGGCTTCCACCTGGGGCTCAGAACAACAGAAAGTCTCTCCAAGAGCATTACTAATATGTTTGAAGCATCTGAAAATCATTTACTCACAGCTTATTGTAAAAGGACTCTCTGACTGAGAATCTATCTGCTGTCTTTTAAATAGTCCATAATTTTCATTCTCCTTTGATGGACCAGGGGTGAAGGGATTGAGAAATAGAGAGAAGAACCCACCTTATTCCCCTACCCTGCACTTCCCACCAATGTTTAAACTCTTCTATGCAGGTGAACTTTCTTTTTTAAAAAATGTATTTTATTTATTTATTTATTTTCTTCCCCTCCCTCTCCCTCTGCCCTGCTGTTTTGCTGCCTGTGTCCATTCACTGTGTGATCTTCTGTATCTATTTCTTTTTGTCTTCTCTTCTCATTTTTTTCTCCTCTAGAATTCACCAGGATTCAATCCTGAGGACCTCTGATGTGGAGAGAGTTTCCCTGTCACTTGCACCACTTCAGTTGCTGATTTCTGCTGTGCTTTACCTTGACTCTCACCTTCATCTCTCTTTTTTGTTGTGTCATGATCTTGCTGCATGACTCACTCACATAGGCACTTGGCTCACCACAAGGGCACTGGCACGCCACACAGGCACGCTTTCTCTTTTTCTTTTTTACCAGGAGGTCCCAGGGATGGAATCTGGGTCCTTCCATATGGTAAGCAGAAGCCCTATCACTTGAACTACATCTGCTTCCCAGGTGAACTTTCTTAAGCAAGCTGAAGATAAATCTGAAGAAACTGAAGCAACTAGTGACAGTTTTTCCTGCTGGCAAATTAAAGTAAATAATTTTGCTGTCAAACCTTTATGACTGAGATCACTTGGCATTACAGAGCAGCCATCCCATCAGAGAAATTCCAAAAGCAGATTCATGTGCTTGAAGTGAAGTTAAAAACAAAGACCATTTGACCTAAAATGTAAGATAGGAAATTGAGCCTTTGCATTTTGTTGAATGGGCATACAGAGAATTTTTTAGAGATAGTTGGTTTTTAAAAAGTTGGATTTGTTGTAGATGGACATGCTGGAATCTAAGACTAGAGGATAGACTCCTTTAAACAGTGACTAGTTCCTGGGTTATCTAAGTTCTCATAATGCCTCCCACAGGGCCTGTAATAGGTATTCTGAGACTCAGAGTGGGCACTGGATATTTGGGGATGAAAATAATCTTTGAGGATTTTGTCTGATGTGTAGGCACCAGAGAGTCCTCCAGAATTTACTTGGCTCTGGAGTTAGCTGGACTGGGGAGAGAATCTAACAAGTAATTTAACCTTCAATATCTCCCATTTTTTCATCTGGAAAATAGAGAGGTAATTCATCCTTCTCTACTGACACCTTACAAGAGGCCTCCCTTGCCTTGATATAAGCTCCCAGAACCCATAGGTAAAAATGCATTTTTGTGTCTGTAAAATACTCTCAAGACATACTAAAATTCCAAAGTCATTTTGTTCGTTTTTTAGACCATTGTCTGGTGAAGAGTTGTTTAAATGAATTCATTCATTTATTCAATAGTAATTTATTGAGTCCCCCATTGTGTGCCAGGAACTGTTCTAGGCACTGAGATTATTACTTCAGTGAATACATCCCTGTTCACGTGGAGTCTGCAGTCTATAAAAGCTTCTTACTAGAGACAAGCACAAATTACTGAGCTGGAGATTTCTATGGATACTATGGTAGGCTAGTGGTGAATTAACTAAGCAAGGTTTCAAGACTTCATGAATGGAACTATGGCCAGGCCTTTGGAACGGGAATGGAACACACACCCCACCCCAGTCCCGCCCCAGCAGTTTCCCAGGGCAGCGGGAGGGAGGACACATTCTTCTCTCTTGTAGCTCTTTGAAACCAGGCTGAGGGATACTCAAGTGGCCACAAGGTTGACAGACCATGTCTTCACCAATCCATTTACTGCAGAATGGCTGTTGGCTTGGCAATGTGAGAGGATAAATTCAAGAGGAAAGTAAGGGAGGCCTGACCCTCATGGACAAGGAGGGAAACTCCCAAAGGCCTTGCCTAGACTCTTGCTGCTGCTGTGGCCTCAGACCTCAGGGTTTAGACTATTGGAGAGAAGGAGTAATTAGTGGTTGGTTGCTGAATCCTTCTGGACCCTCAACTGTAAGCCACAGAGGTTGGTTATGGCTAATCAGGCAGAAAAGGAGTTTATTAAAAGGAAATTGGCTAGCTCACAGAGTTTTTGGGAGCCTGGAGAATCGGTATCATAGAGCAAATGTCCAAATCCATGCTGCAGAACTGGCCTGCTGGAAAAGCCGCTGACTTGGCAGCTGCCCGACCCTAGAGGAAAAGGCTCTCAAGCTGCCACTCCACTGCCGCCATTTCGGTCCCGTGTCTTCCAAAAGAAACTGCTGCAGGCATTCTTACCAGCAAAATGAGTTCCTTAAGGTCCTCAATCAAGTCAAAGTCTCCCAGGGGTCACTCAGTAAGTGGAACCCAGCTCACATGCCTGTGCTCCAATTGCAGAGGAGTTTGGGAACTGAATTTTCTGGTTCTTCATTGTGAGAGTATGATTCATAAAGCTAGAAATTTCCCAAACAGACCAAAGGTGAGTTAAAAAGTTGCTGGGCAGCCAGCTGTCTATTTTATTTAACCCCAAGGTCAACACACACCCAGCAACGTTTTAAGCACAACATCATCTATAACAAAATTCTCCTGCCGAACACAATTCAACTCTCCCACCTGCAAACTGAGAAGGCACTCTGTCTGAAAGAGTACAAGGCAGATTCAAACCGTTGCCCACAATGACCGGCCCTCCGTTGTTGTTGTTTTAAGTGAAGCCATCTTATCTTTTATTGGAGGGAACTGGCCAGCAGTGTTTACAGTATAAGCCCTTCGAAAAGCAGTTGTTTAGTGACTTAGGAATTACCATTTGCCCACTGGGCACCTGGCCTTTTCAGCTATTTTATCTCTTAGCCTCTTACAAGAGAGAATACACCTTGTCATCTCTCCAGCTTCCACTAAAGGGAGGGAGGCTTTAGATTCTATCTCTGGTTACAGGGGTGCCCCTTTAGGAGGGACCAGAGCCAGTTGTCCAGAGCGCACCCTGAGCTGTGAGCACGGACTTTTCTGTTGGACTGCCCCTTTCAGGTCCCACAGTCTCCCAGTTCCTCTCAGCATCCACTTCCTCTTAAGCGGCTCTCTGGAAAAGGATCACAGTCAAGTGTAAAGGATTATTCATTCTTATCTTAGAATCCTAACAACACTTGAAGCTCCCTCACTTGAAGCTTGCTCAGAGATGGTATCCTGTGACCCACAGACTGAGGCTCAGTGAGACTGAGAATGTTGCACACAGTGTCTGGGGAATTGGCAGCAGAACTGGTACTAGAATCCAGTTTACAATTCTCCACTATCCCATGATGGCACCCCTTGTTCAAGATATTTGCATTTTAATGTGGGACAAAGACTTAAGCCAAAGGACGGTCTCTCCATGCGAAGTGAAATGTTGGTCTGCTCTGAGCGCTCATGCTAAGGACTGCTGTTGAGTAACAGCATGGCATTTTCTAGAGTGAGCAGAAAATGCCCCATGGCATTTTTACTTGGATGAATGGCTGGGATGCCCCGTGCTCACAAGCAATTCATATCCTCAGGCTGAAGGAAGGGGTAGATATTGGACGTTCGTCAGGAACTTTCCAGATCTTCCCACCCAATGGCTCTAGGTTTTCAGTGTCCAGCAGCCACAGTGAGCATGCTTCTCTTTTGTGCCTCATGCCCAGTGAAATGTTATCTCCTCAGTCCCATGGGCCAAGCTCAGCTTGTTTCCATGTGAGCACAGCAAGTATGTATTAGAGGAGAACCCAAGGGATTTCAAGTTCCCTCCTCTAAAGTGAGGGGGTTGAATTGTAAGATCTTTAAAGTCCCTCTGAAACCAAGGTTCTACACCCCGGTGTGGATCGTGGCAGACGAGGGACTATCATCGAGGACTCACGTGCAAATAGGCCAGGCAGGGCTTCAAAGTGTATGGATTATGAACGGGTCTAAATTGTCATGAGAATCTGAAGTGGGACCAACAGCCAAGGCTCTGCCAATGCCAATAGTGAAGATGTTCAGTCAACAGTGATGATTTATTCATCACAGTAGCAGGGAATCGTTCTGAGACTCTTGGGCTCAGGGACCTGTGACTTCATGCTGTCTGCACTCACCTCCAGTCATTCAATATTTAGAGAGTTACAAAGACGGCGCTGGGCTGCTGCCTCACCCTGGGAATCTACCAGCCTCTCTCCCCATCCTTTCACACCTTTTGCCCCAATTGGAGCCTTGATCAGGCCATTCAGTTAAACAAATGCTATAAGCTGTAACTTAGATTTTCATATCAGCTTTTATATCTCATAAAACTAATGCTGACCTATACAAAAATGCTGACCAATATACTATGAGTCCAGTCTGAGTGTGACCATGAGCCACCAAAAAGCAATTCAAAGGAAGTCAAGGCCTCTCTTCGTACTTCTTGACCATCATAAGGAACTTATATGTACAGGCAGTACTGATCACAATCCTTTTCTTTTCCATCTGGTTCCCTCCTAGCCCACTGCTCCTCTAGCTTCTCTTTCTTCCAAAATCTTAAGGGAAATCCTCTCTACTCTGGGTACTTCTCCCTCTGTTCTTTTTGCTTTTCTTCTGATTCTGCATTACAAGAGCTGATTTGGCAACACAGAACCCTCCTGGAAGTGGGGAGGGGGAAGGCAGTGCTCACACAGTAGGACAGTAGTTCTTGAACAGGACCAAATATCTACCAAAGTTGATCAACACTCATTTAACACATATTTGGGCCTACTTCCTTTGGGTCCACATATTTTCTTATTCCACAAAATATCTTACACATTTCTAAATGGGTTCTAGTACCTTAGATGAAGAATAGAAGGTGGGGCAGCATCCATGGGGCAGAGGTAGAAGAAATACCAGTACCTAGGAAAGGAAATTCACTTGAATTATTGGTGGTAGTTATTGGAGAAGAGAAAGGAGGAGAGAGAAGAGTAGTAATGATGCTGATTGGTTGTATTATGTCTGTTGTGCTAAAGCAGGCTCAATACACGATAATGTTAATATTTATTAAGGGTTAATTGATGAGAGTATCCCACTTATTCCTCAAATAACTCTGAAGGCAATATCCATCTATTGCCAAGAGAGAGTTAAAAGCTCAGAAAGACTGAACCATTTGCTCAAGGCACACATGTGAGTAAGTGGTGGAGTTGGTATTTGAACCTAGGCAATCGGACTCAGAGACCTGCTCTTAACATCTACCCACGCTTTATCTGGGAAGAGAGAAAGACCTACAGACTCAAACAATGCCAAAGGGCATGTGGGCAGGACTCATACTCTCTGCACAAAGAAAGACAGGAAGATAGGACCTGGGGAATATCTTAAGACATACCACTTAGTAAATGCTGCATGAGTACTATCTTGAATAACGTAGGGTAACTGCTGCAACAAACAACCCCAATACATCAACAGCTTAACACAAAAGTTTATTTCTTGGTCACATAAAATCTAATCAGACATTCCTGGCCAGGCAGCTCTCTTTAGGGTTTCTCCATGAAGTGACTTGGGGATGTTGTTCCCTGCCCCTTAGTGATACAAGGTAGGGAAGATAGCAAGGGAAGACACACTGGATACTTAACCACTTCAGTCAGCCAATGACACACATAACTTAAGCTCATATTCCTTCTGTCATGATTATCATACAGTGGGTGATTGGGGGGAATTGCTGGGAAATGAATGTATACCCTGACTCCTTCCCAGTAGCAACTCTACACTATGGGAACAGACTGACTGTTTGGGGGTCAACTAGCCATCTCTATCATGAGCATCCTTGAGAGAAAGAGCGGAGAGTGGGATGATAGCTTGGCCAATGCTGGTGAATGGCACCTGAGTCTTGGTATTGTATGGGCTGCGCTGGATGTGGGGTGCTCCAGGGCTTTAGACTGGGTGGTTCTCTTAAGGAGTAACCCAGGGGACCATGCCCGTTCCCCAGGCATCTTTGATCTGATGACTCTTGGTCTAGACTCTCAGTTTGGGGTCTGCCCTGGCACATGGTCCAAGATCATGGAATCTGACCCCCAAGACAGCCCGGCTGGAGAACTGGTTTCTGAGAGCAGAGCCTTCTTTCCTGTGAGTTTAGCTAGAATCAGTTATGTCTGGTCACATGACTCACTGAGGTTTTTAATAAGCTCCTGTTGAATGGCCACTCAGGGGGTTCAGGCAAGACACGTTGAATCCAAGCCTCTAAATCTGCAGACTCAAGGCATTTACAGAAAGAATTTGAATAAATGAGGCTGTCAGAAGGGAAAGGGGTCAGAAATGGGTGGACAGATTCTGAGTGAAAAAGAAATCCATCAGGCTGTTCTCAGAGTCATGTTTCAAATTCCAAGTTTTCATGTCTCCCCCCAACCCCCAAATTGTCATTAATTATGGATTATGTGTTCCTTTGAAGTTCATTAATATTATTAGTTTTGGAAAGGCAGTCCCTGCTTCTTTTCCATATGTGACTGTTTATTTGGCCAGCTGTTTTTCATTTCTTAGTGCAGGTCCCACCAAAGGATGTGGGCTGAAATGTCTCAAAGTAAATTCTAATGAATAAATAACATTGATCTTTGTTTTTCAGGACTGGATTAATACAGAATAGAATGTATGGGGACTAATCTGGCCTATCTTGAGGAAAATGCCCCTATGGAAATATCAGTGGATTTGAAAACTTTTGAGTTACAGATTTTCTGAAATGTCAACATTTTCTGTACACTCAATACTTTGTATTTAGAAAATGGGTTAAAACTACCCTTCAAAATACCCCTTGGCAGGATTGTCTTCTTTGCTCCACCCTAGTGTAGTCTCTATCATGCTTTGCTCTCTCTCTACAACCAGGATCTCTTCAAGTAATTAACTTTAAACAAATGGAAAAACTCAACAAATCTTCCACACTGGCTACACATAAGAGGGCACTTTGAAAAAACCCAATTCCTTTAGCATGGGCCCAGATATAAGTGATTTTTTCAAAAGCATAACAGATTAAGAATAGGTGGAATTACTAATCTTGAGCCAATTTAGAAAGTTTAGTCAACACAGAATTTGTTGACCTTTGAGGGGTCTGATAATATCATGTAAATAAATTGCCTTTGATAAAATAATAAAATCTGTGAATATGTATATCTTTTCTTGGATATGGTGACTTCTGGGTTGCATTCTTGGGGTGATTCTTGAGGACATTAGCCTCTGGCCTCCTGAGCTTTATATGGCAAAAGGTTAGATTCTCATGTGATCTAAGCCCACAGAAGATAGCCTGGTGGTCAGTCTAGCTGTCAGTCCAGTCCAGTACTATCCCCAGAGTGGTACCCAAGGACAGTTTTGTTAAGGAACAGGACTTCTGTAAATCTTAGAAAGCTAATGGTATGATAGTCCCCCAAAATTTCTCATTTATAAAGGTTTCCCATTTAAAAAAAAAAATACCCCTGGGAGGTAAACTGCAAAATTTCCCTTAGTTTCCAGATGAGAAAATGGACTCTGAAAAGATAGTCATCTCTCCCAAGGTCAAAGGGAAAGCACAGAACATAAAGGTAGTGGTTCCTGATTTCTCACCTCTGGTCTTTCCCACTCTCATGTTGCCACTTTTCCTACCAACCAACCAGAAGGGCAGTAAGGTGGACTCACACTATCCTAATCAGTAGCTCTGAAAACTTCTGGAACAACTGTAGGAATTTCTACTTGAAATGGGAGCTCAGTGCCTGAGAGTTATAAACAGTAGCATTAAAATGCCTCTGAAAAGCAATTGGTTTTACCTTTACTTGAAGCTCTTCTTCATCTAGCATCTCCATCCCCACTGACTTGCTCACCTGTGGCTCCACTCCTTCCACTGTGATGCCTACCTAGACCCATCTCTAATTTTAGCATCCTGCCTTCTTTAATTATCTGCTTTATGCCTCTTCACCTCCACACAGTCTTCTCTAGGTGACCCAACCTCCTTTCTGTACAAGGACAGCCAGTTTGAAAGGATGGGCCCAAATGGAGAGAAGCCTTGGGGCTCTATACTCTTGCCCATGCCAGTGTCCATTGGTGGGCTGCAGAGGGCCAGACCTGGTTCAACTAATCAAGTGGGTCAGTAGGCCAGAACCTAGCATGACAGGAGGGTCACGACCTGGGACAGAGGGACTGGTGGAACTCTGGAACCAGACTTGTTGTCAGAGGCAGTCATAGAATAGATACGGCCATGGTGCCATAGAAAAGGGCATTTCTGGACATGAAGTCAAAAATGTGTGTTCACATCCCAGCTCTGACAGTTACCAGTTATGTGATTTTGCACAAACTGCTTAACTTCTCTGAACCTCAATTTCCTTTTAAAACAGGGTCTACAGTAACGGTAGCAAATACTTATATAGCTCAGATCTTGTTCTAAGTACTCTATGTATATTAACTCATTTACTCCTGAAACCAATTCTATGAAGTATGTATTATTACTAGGCTCATTGAACAGTTCCAGAAATGGAGGCATGCAACGAGGTTTATTATTTGCCCAAGATCTGACTTGCAGGGTAAGAGCTAGAATTAGAACCCAGGCAGTCTGGCTCCAGAGTTGTAGTGTTGCCATGTGGTAATCTTTGTACGGCTCTTAGCTCAGTGCCTGGCACAGAGAAAACATTCAACAAAGGTTTAGAAAAAGAAGAGACTTGGCATGGGGGAGCGTAGGGATGGGGGTCATGACAAGAACCACCAAAGGGAAGTGGCTAAGCAGAACACATGGAAAGCCAAGGTGGACAGAAGGACATTGGCTAACAAGTAGGCTGCACAGACAGACCAAAGTGGGGGTGCAGGGTGTACATCTGGTGTGAGGTCTCAGCTTAGCTGTTATTCCTTCAGAAGGCCTCCCATATCTTCCAGGGGTTAGGAGTCCCACCTCCCCTGTGTTTCCTACAGCATGCAAATGAGACTTAGCACTTAGCAAGCTGGATCATAATCACTTGAACTTGCTTATTCTCCTCACTTTTGGCTCAGCAGCGACTTTGACCTGCTCACCTGTCTGAGCCAGGGCCTGACATCCAACCTGACATGTAGTAGGTCTCAATAGCTCTACTTGAGTGAATGAACGAATGAATGAACAGATGAATGAATGAACAGGCAAAAGGGTATTGGGCAAGTAGACTGAAAACATTTTTCTTGCCTCTAGTCTAAGAATTCTTACAACAGGGCAACAGGCATGAGGCTCGAGTTTCCCTGGTAAACAACTAACTGCTCAGTCTTCATTCCCACTCTGGGGGCGGGGGGAGGGGGGCGCGGTGCATGTCATGGATCTGGGTAGCCTGCAAGGACCTATGGGGTCTGTGGCTGGGGCCACAGCCAGGCAATAGACAGATACTAAAGGAGATGCTATGCCAGGGCCTGCAGGACCACCTGCCGGCAGACCAGCCCTCCCTTTTCAGGCTTTTCTGTCTTCTCCAGTGGAGACCCCAGTAGTTGCAGAGAATAGCTGGAACTGACCAAGGACACAGAGAATGGGAATGGGAAATCACACTTCCAGAGCAGGCCCGTCACCCTCTCAGGAACCCCAAGGCTCTTCAAAGAACATTTTCATAATACCTGAGGGAGAAGGCACCCCAAAAATGCAGACCTCTCAGCAGACCTTTAAGGAAACAGTTTTTCTCACCAAGGTTCATGCTCCACTAAGACAGACACTGGGGTCACCCACCCCACTCTAACCCAACCATCTCCAGACCCTCTTTCCCTTCACAGAAACCCTTCCTGCTCCTGCCAAACCTGGGGGTGGGGTGGGAAGCAGCTCTCCAGGGAGTCTCCATGGGAACCCCTAGGGGAATTCCAAGACCCATGGATCACCCACAATCTGAACTTGGCTTCTCTAACGGTTGCTCAAGAACCCTGGCACACGGATCGGAAGGCTCAGCACAAAATGTCTTGCTTTTCTTTCCCCAACACCGTTGCCCCAGCCAACCTCCCGGTGCTCCGAAATGTTCCTTATTGTGTAAGCTGGCAACAGGCAGGCCAAGATTTAAGTGGTTTGGGCACAAAATGCAAAATCAATGTATAATCACCTAATAGGCCCAAGGTCAATTTTTATTGTTTTAATTTGCAGCTTCCATCTACTTCTTCAAAGCAAAGGCAGGCAAAGTCACAGTTGCCAGGGTACTGGGCACACTTTCCAGCTTGCTCCTTCCCAGTTGGGAAGATCCAAGCCCGGGACTTGTACCTCTGAGCTGTGCTCTTTGTACCCCCTTTCCTGAATGCAAGATACAGCAGGAAACAGAGGTCAAAGCAGCCGTCCTTCATGCCTGAGAGATTCAGGTGACTCTTGTTGGCAGGGATGAAGGGCTTCCTGCTAATCCATTCTCTGGAAAACACAGTGCACAGAACATTCCAGGCAGTCCTCAGATATCCAGCAATAACAAAAGTTCTCCTCAAATGATTGTTGTGGGACACAAGAAAAAATGTAGCCCGAGGTTGACTCAATCTGTCTGTGCAGGCTGGGTTTCATGCCAGCGGGGCAGCTCTCCACAATGCTCCCGACTGAGACGGGATCAGCCCGGGCCGTGGATAACTGGGGGGCAGCGGCGTTGTTGGCATAGTCTGAGGTGGGGTGGAACATCACGAAGCTCAGGAGACTTAGAGCCCAGCACCAGTTTTACTCCCAAGACCTCAGTGACTACTAAACTGAGTAAATGTAGAGAGTAGCGGCCGCTCTATCTTTCAGGGTTGTCATGAGGTTGAACCCATGTGCCCCCTATTGATTTACTGTTTTCCAGCAATAAGCCCCTATTCAATACTCTGCAATGCTCGGGACCCTTTAAACCACCTTTCTCCTTTCCCAGTTGGCTCCCTATAGATTCTACCATTAGTGGGTAGTAGTGGTAGGGCCTGGACTAGGATGGGCAGCTAGGCACCTAGGGCACAAAATTTAAGGAGGCACTTGCTCTCAGGTGTGGATCTGGCACTTCATGGCCCTGCTGAAATGTCCACAGAGACTCAGACCAAATACCATCCCTTACCCCTGCAATTTATAGACAGTTGACTTGTTCTGACTCAAGGAAAGCCAGCCTCCTGAAATTCTGGGATAGTTGTTTTTATGATTTAGTTCTCTTTTTGCCTTCCAATGACAACAGAAGTGAGTGAGGAAGCACTGGGGCCTCTTATGGTAGTGGGGATGTGTGTGACCTTTGCTTCCTATCTCTAAATGAGGTGAGCCTGGGCTGAATGGAAGGAGGACCAAATGACTCCAGTGGCCCAGACTCCAGTGTCTTCCATACGCCCACGCCCAGCCTACACTGGCCTACCAGAGAGAAAGCCAGTAGCACAAAGGTTAGATGAGCAGTCTGCAAGGATGGGCTTGGAAGAAGGAAGGAAAAATGCCAATTTCTGAAAAGGAGAAGGAAAATGAGGCCAGTGGAGTTCAGAGGAGTTGTCCACAGAATGCAATTGACAATTCCTGTGGGCATTATCATCCCCGATTCCAGTGAAGTCAAGATTCTATCTGGCCGAAGGAAAATAAATTCTATAGTGTTTAAGGATTTTGTTCTTCTAACAACACTAAAAGAACCCACAACATCTTTAGTTCTGCCAACCATTCTGACAGAGTAACATTTAGATAGGAAACTCATTCTCTGATTCACCTGTGCCTCACTTACCCCACACCTACTGCTCTAACCTGTATTGACGTAAATGCTGAATTGTTTAGCTGTTGCTGCTGTGCTCTGGCACATCTTGGTTGTAACTGCCACATGATCTTTGTATCTGAGTTCCAGCTACAGCTTGACTCTGGCTAGCCAAATCCCACAGACAGCAATTTAGGGCCGGGTAACATAACACACAACTGGCTTCTTTTCTGTGCAAGAAAATCACAGTCACAGACCAAACACAGTAGCTTTCAGAAAGGTTCCTTATCTTACACTGTTCAACATGTAATTTAGAACTATGCCTTTTTTTCCCTTGTTGGTATTAATGATGATAATTACTAAAACCTAGCACGTAGCCACTGAGCAGAGAAAGGTGAAATATCTTTGGGAGAGAAAGAATGCCCTCAGTGATTCAAATTTTAAAGGAAGAATGCAATCTGTATCATTTCTGGTTAATAATCCATTTCACAATTGAAAAGCATTTTTAAGATTAAGCTAAAGAAAAAGCAATGAATAATTAAACTTTATTTGTTGATGTTGGCATTGTATCAGAAAAACAAATGATGATTATTCATTTTGGAGAAAACCCCAGTTCTCAAGAATACACTTTGTACTATGAAATTTACACCTCACACAAAGACAAGAACAAGAGATAAAGGGAGAGGGTGAGAAACATCATATTTATTTTCCCTACTTTAGATATTGAATTATATAATTTTACTGATCGGCTGAAACTATCTCAAGATCATCTGACCTAATGTATTCATTTTCCTTACCTGCCTCAAGATTCCTATTATTGTAATTTACTCAGAAAAGTTTATCAATGCTCCAGTTGTGTCACTTTTCACATAATATCTATTTGAACTATTCTCTCCTCTCTGCTCCAGCTACCCCACCCTAGCTAGATACTAGCCAGCTAATCTTACAAGGAAACAAAATGAATAACTATGATCTGAAATGATTCTGACTGAATATTGCAAACATTCCAGATAAACATGACCTACTGGCTTCCCCCCAAATGGCAAAAAAACTGGCAAATGTGACTGACATTTGCATTAAATAGAGTAGCTGGAGTTCTGCAATTGACAGTAATGTCATTATCACAAAAAGGTATGCCTTCAACATTTCCCGTGGCTTGGTCAAAGTTACTATAAAAAAACAAGTTGGAAGGATTTGTTTATGCCCTAAAAGAGGCAATAGAGGCAATACTTTAAGATCAATCATCTATATTATATATATTCTATTTAAAGATGCAGTTGGGCATAAAGTAATATTAACCTGATAACCTTGAAATTAACCTCAAGGAGTGTCTAAAGACTGAAATAGATGGAACACACGTAATTTCTATCCCAAGTCTTCAATGTGATATGAAATAAATCCACTTAATGCTGAGTTCCTGAACACGTAATGCACAGTAGCTAAGAAAAACACTCGACAGAAGAAATTAAGTAACCAAAGTCAGCAGTGGCCACATTGACAGTGCAATTGCAACAAACAATGATCAACAAACTCCTCCAAGGAAAAACAGTCCTTTATAATAAACTCAATACTGCTCTTTGAAATCATAAATAATGCAAAGCATGGCCGAAGTCAACAGTCATTTTTCCACAAAGATATACAGGTTCACAATTCTACACAACAGAAACACATTCTCTGCCCAGCTTCTCTTAGTAGGGGAAGGGGCAGAGGGCAATGGAACTCTATTTTCCAGGAGCTGGAGGGTATACTATATATCTCCCATCATCACCCTCCAGCATGGAGAACCCCTTCCTCAAGCACATTCTCATCCTTAGACCCTCTTTTACCTTATATTCTCCCTCTACATTCTATGGTTCCCAAACATTCATTTTATTTTTCCCTAGAACAGGTTACCTTATTATCGCCTCTCCACCAGACTATAAGCTTTGGGAGGGCAGGTGGCAAATCTTTTAACTTTTATAGCTACAGGGCCTAGTATAGTAGGTATTTCATGAATTTTTTTTTTTTTTTTTTTTGTATTTTGCCCAACCTCCCCAATCTGTAGTGATAGAACTTATCTTTATGCCTGGTAATAAAGACATTCTCTGGTAATAACATTTCTAACAACAAATATATTTCTAAAATGTATTTCTTTTGTTGGTAGCATAAACACTGTATACATTTAGCTATTTCACTGAATATAAAACTGACTTGTCATAATAAGCAAATCAAACTAAAATGAGATATTTTCAATAATCTAGAGCAGGGGTTCTTAACAAAGAATTCGTGAGCTTGAATTTAAATTTTAAAAAACCTTATTCTTGTGGGGACAAATTGGTGTGGATGTGATATATTCATTAAATAATACACCGTATAGTGTGGACTTAGTAAGGGGTCCCCGGTTTTCACCTGACTGGCAAAGGGGTCTGTGGAACAAAAAAGGTTAGAACCCCTGATCTAGAGTGATCAACTCTCTGTAGTATCTAAAGATAACCAACAGAAACTCTTAAACTTTTCCAAGAAGAGAATTTGGGGGTGCACTGAATAATCAATCTTGCATGTTGCTGTATGACTCAGATTTCAGGAGCAATAAGAGAGAGTGAGAACAAGGCTGTCATCTGGAAATCCCCCAAAATGGGTACTTGTGGTCCAGCCCATTTTGAAACTGTGGGCTTGACGTAGACCAGTTGCTAGGCAACCCTGATGATGGGCCCATGATTCTTTGCCTCTGCAAAGCTGTGCTCCAGCCCAAGTAAACAACCCTGCTGCTTTCAGCAGGCAAAAAGGCTGTCAACACAATATTTTCACTCAGCTCTGAAAACCTGCCATCCCCAACCTTGGAGAGTACACAGTGCTCTCTTGCTAAAAGGAATCTTTTACTTAAAGTAAGAGGAACACTAAAGTTAGAAGACCATAGAACATATGACTCTCAGGACCGAATGTTTAGGAAACAGGGTCACCATTTTGTGCTTGAGTAGTTGTTTTACTGTTGAGCCCAAATAAGGAATACTGACTGCAGGTATCTACATTTGCATGTGTACTTCCTACATCGAGATTCTGTTTGCTGATGACATTGGCTTGTTGAGTAATTTCTGTTAAGCAAGGGAACTATTTGCATTGACTTGACCTAACTGGGACACTCTGCTCAAATGACCTGTTTTTAACTTAGAACCTTTGCAAGGACTTAAACCCTCACTCTATGGCTTAGAGGGAAAGACAGAAATGAAGGCAACAAAACCAGACTCCAAATTCCCTTTTTCTCTCAGACAATACTCAAAGGGATAAATTTTAGATACAGCACTCCTTGAGATAGTGAGTTGTTATATTGTGGGAGTTTCCTTAACCTGTTTTTGAATAATTCTCCAAGAAGCCAGGAATCAAGTTCTCATTCTTCCTTTTCCACCACACACGTGCACACATGCACCACACATTACAGACATGTATGGTCTTCCTTTGACTCTGTGTTTTTTTAATGAATTATTTTCATAAAAACAAATCAGTACTTTCTGTTGCTCAGATTGCTTTAAGGTCCATAGGGTATACTGAAGTGGGTCATTAAACACCTGGCATAGTGTTTTGTGCTGGTTTTAAGCTACGTCTGCAGATTCTTTAACATGAGTCCCTTCAAGAGGTAGAACCCAATTTCCCTCCCCTTAAGTGTAGGCTGGACTTGGCGACTCACTTCAAATGAATAGAATGTGGCAGAAATCATGCTATGTGACTTCTGAGACTTGGTTTTAAAAATGATAGCTTCTTCCTGGCTTGCTCGTAGATTTCTTGCTTTGGGGGAAGTCAACTACCATGTCAAAAGGATACTTTAAGTAGCCCTGTGAAAATGCCCAGGTGAAGAAGGCTTGAACCTCCCATCTATAGCCTGCATCAGCTTGACAACTAGCCATCCTGGAAGTGAATTCTTAGACCCAGATAAATCTTCAGATGATGGCAACCTTGCCTGAAATCCTAACTGCAACTTCAGAAGAGACCCTGGACCAGCACTGCCCAGTCAAACCATTCCCTTTATCCTGACTCATAGAAACTTAAGATATAAAAACATTTGTTGTTGTTTGTCAATCAGTATTAGATAACAAATGCATGTTGCCACTCTCCCCTCCTGTGCCCAGGACAAACAGCATGAACTGATCATGGAACTCTTGTTTCCTGAGCCTGCACATGGCTTCATAACCCTTAACATTACATTAAGCAGCCACCACCATTGGAAATGAAACCCATTTGCCAGCACTCATCTAGGTGAACAACTAGAAGTGTTGAACACTCAAGCAAAACTTTTAGAGAGTACTTCTTCTATGTTAGGTGTAAATGAAGACCCTCCCATTGCAGGTGCCATTTATACAGTATTTACAATTATGCAGAGATAAAAGTGTGACCTATGGGGATTTATTCTTTTGTTTGACTCTGGTCTGTTTCCCAACAAACAGGTATAATCCACTGGTTCAGAGGAATTGGTCAAAATGGTTTCTGTGCGTAACCCAGTTCCCCAGGCCACAGATGTCTAGAGGTAAAAATAAGGTCACTATTAAAAGTCTATCTGGGTTGAAAGAAGGGGTCACTTGTTCTGCCTGAGCACATTCCCCCAAAGCATTGCCTTGTCAGGAGTTTTTTGAGTGGTGACTTATTGACATGGCAATTGTTAAGACCGTAATGAGAACCCAAGAGAGGAAAGCCAGACAGGTATGCTTGCTGGTGCACCAACCAGCAGGGCAGGCCTCACTCCCTCAGGTGGCCCTGCCCCCACCCGGCCCATCCAGACTATGCCTCAGAGGACTACGCAGTGACACTCTGAGATCTCCAACAAACTAGTTCCAAATAGACCTGACATTGTTAGAGAGGTGTCCCAGGTGTGCTTAGGTCCCTTATGGACCACGTGGCTACTGTTTTCTTCCTCTTCTCTCTCCCTATAGGAAAATCTGCCTTGCAGGCCCCAGCACCAAGACACCACCAAGACGTCTTCTCAATTCCTGACACCTGGTTCTCCAGGCCCCAGCCAAGAGTTCTGGTGAGCTAGGGGATGTCCCCTTTGTCCCCTGTGTGTACACTAGGTTAAAAGCTTACAAGCAGGACTGCATTAATGGTCTCAAGAGCCTAGCAGAGGTTTTAGGAAAATGCTACTTAGTTTTCTTACTCTCCCTCTCCCTAGAGTTCAGGCAGGAGTCCATGGGGCTAGGTCAGGAGTCCCAGAGTACAGGGGACGGGGGCAGTCCAAGACAGACACAGGACTGTGCTCAAAATCACTTCTCCCCTCCAGCTTTGACTCACTACCCTTGATCAAACTTGGCAACTTCGATTCCCTTCCCTAAAAGCAAATTCTTTCCTAGGAGGAGCCTGAGAACTTCATGTAAATATAGCCATAGTGAGCTAGTCCCTCCAGTTCTCCAGACTTGCTCCGGCCTATCTGAATCCTAGAGGGAGTCCTATTTATAATTAATCATGTTGGAGCATGTTGGCCTGCTGTGTTTCAGGCACAGGAGTAAGAACTTTAGACACACTAATCTCCTTTCTTTCTTTAATTAAAAAAAAATCTGATGATGCTTATGATACCTACATGTTTTGGAAAATTTGCAATGTACGAAGCATTATATATAAGATAATGAAAACTTCTCTATCTCGTTATTGATTATCTTTTTTGATCATTACAACAATCCAGTGAGGAAGGTCTAATTGGTTCTATTTTCTAGACAGGGTAATCAAGGCTCAGAAGAAGGTTCAGGACCTTCCCCAAAGTCACACCTAGGAAGTGGATTTGGACTAGGAAAGCCTGAATTCCTTTTCATTGACCACACTGCCCCCTCAAGCTGAGACTCCAGTTACACAAGCTAGCTCAGAGCTTCTTGTATGATGCAAAGTTCCTTTTCTAAATCTGTACAAGTCCTTGCAGACCTGCTAATCCCTATAAGAAGGAAGGAGACCCCAACTGTTGCCAGCCACAGAAACGGCTGCTAACACCCGTGGATCTTGGGCAAGACTACTTCCTTAACTATGAGTGTTGGACTAGTCCAGGGACATGTGACATGTAACTGAAGAAATACCTGGTACTAACAGGGTCTCGGAAGTTTGGGTTGTACAGATAAGTGGATATGCCTTCCAGGTCAAACATTCCATGACTATCTCATCTCTAGGTGTTTCAGCATTAATTATACCTGGACCATTAATCTTAGGGTCAAACTGAAGTGGGAAGCACCCATACACACAGGCAGATACCCTGGAAACTGAACAAGAAACAATTCACCAAGGCCAAATGCCTTTATAGTTAAGACAGGAGTGGTTAGACCAACGGGGAGTTATTTTGAGATTTTTGTATATTCCACAATCCTTTTTTAATTAAAGAAAATAAATTTAGTAACAGATACAACCTAAAACTTCCCCCATTAACCACATTCAAATACATAATTCAGTGTCATTAATTACGTTCACAATGTTATGCTACATGACCATTCTCCATTATACAATGGTTGTTTTTGTTGTCTAGCTCACTAAAGCCAGTTTTAGGTTTTTGGGTTTTTTTTTTTGTTGTTGTTGTTGTTTTTCCCCTGGCTCCATTACACTCAAGGGGCTTGGGAGTGCTGTCTCAATCACAGGCGTACAGACTACCCAGGAAGTCCCTGAGTTATCTTTGTGATAATTCTTTCCCTACCTAATTTCAGATCTTCTCTAGGTGCTACTTAGTGGTTTGTGAGCTGCCTACTAAATGGAGTGCTAGGGGATTCTTTGAGAGTGAGAAACCTGGCTTTGGGCACATCTAGTCAAGTACTTCATAAGGCTTCCTAATTGTACCTTTCTTCCACAATCCTCAAAGCTGCCTACAAGCATTAAAGAAGAGGAAGCTTGATTCCACTTAAAAGACCCCAAAAAGCTGAATTGCCTTCCCTGGTTTACAATGGCACCACAAGTTAAAAAATCCAGCCCTCACAGCTTCAGTTTGAGTACACACCCAGCCCACTACTTCCGTAACGATACAGCCAGTCTCTGACTAATCCTCAACTTGCAGATGATTCAGATGTGCGAACAAGCCAGGCGCATCCCCGCCATCGAGGCCACCACGGAATTCTCCCCAACAATGGCCACCCACTTCTCCTGCCAGAGCCGTCAGCACCCCATTGCTCATCCCACTTCCTCTTCGCCACCCTTTTCACAGCTCAGAGGAGCTAAGCATTGGAGACAGCCTCCTGAGCCCCTGTCAGCAAGAGTCACTGGTGCCAAAAGGCAGCAGGATAAAGTTTTCAAGCAGGTGTAGCTCGGTGGTTGAGCACTTGCTTCATGTGTACAGGTCCCACGTTCAATCCCTGGGACTTCCTTAAAAATTAATAATAATAATAACATGAGTCAGAGAAGCATGTAGCGCCTACAGAGTGCCTTGTAAGAGGTAGTTACTATTAATGCTATTACCATTCTTATTACCTGAAGACTCAACTTCACTCAGAGACATTAGTAATTCCAGACCACTGTGTGCTTCCCCAGACACATACCCCATGATCTGCTCCTGCCTCTCACATCCTCTCCCCCAGCTCACTCTCTCCAGCCAACACCTGCCTTCTTTCAAGTTCTCAAAACATGCTGCTCTCTTCCTGCCTCTGGGGCTTGGCACTAGTGCTTCCCTCTGTCTAGAATACTCTTCCTTTCTTCATTCCTTTCTTCTCCTTTGCCTGGCTAACTTCTCATCCTTCAAGTCTCAGCTTAAATGTCACTTCCCAGAGAACCCTTCCTGAGCCTCCTCACAGACCTATCAGTTTCCCTCTTAATGCTGTTAAATGCTATACCTCTTTGGAGCACTATCCACAATTATGATTGTATCTTCATGAATTTAACCATGTTTCGTGGCTTCTTCCCCCACCCTGTAAACCGTAAGCTCCATGAAGGTAGGCACTGTGCTCATCATTGGGTCCTCAGCACTTGGACATGGCTTGGCACATAGTGTGAAGGAATGAGGGAAAGAAAAGATGAATGATTGTTGGGTACATATGAACCATCCAAATCATACCATTCTGGATCCTGACCACTCTGGTTCAGTTTACAGGACTGGGCTTCTGTATCAACTTGCCTCCATAGCTCGAAGCCTGTTTCTAGATCTCAGCCCTCTGGTGGAGCCCAGCACCACATCAAGCTCTTCCAGACCCTTCCTTGGAGGGTTAGATCCTGCTGCCAAACCCACCAGGCAGTGCCTGAAGTCCTGCCAGGCATGAGCTGAACTCCTTGAATCATACCCCTGCTCCTTGCCTGCCTTTACATATTTCCTCTCACCTGGATCCTCACTACCATGCACTAGCCCTTGAATTAGTCACCCAGCCTTGATGCTTACCTGGCCCTCGACTAAGTTCCAATATCCTGAACATATTAGGTCACTCCCAGGTCCCTTCCAGTAAAACCCCAGGTCTCTCCTCCCCCAGGGTGCCTCATGCTTCTGACTCTGCTCCCAGTGGGAGACACTCAAGGTCACCATCAGTACTTCTAGGATAGTCCAGGAGCCTCATTCTCAGTATAACATCTTAGGATAGTTTCTCTACCAACTTCCAGCAGAATATCATAGAAACAGGATTCCTGTGAAATTAAATATATTCCAACTGAAAAATACTGATTTTTCAGAAAGTTTCTTACTCACTTAAGGTCTGCCTACAACAACCATGCTAAAGTAATTTGTGTATTCCTCGCCCCTTCACCCACACAGATATTTTCGCCTTACTACACCCATGCTAATCACCACGTGTGACATTGCTTCCATGGGAAAATGCATGCCTACTCTAATCAACCAACCTAAAGGATAGTCTTAAACCGCAGTCGTCAGTGGATGAAGGACTGCCTGCCTCTCCACCAGGCCATAGGCCTCCTTAGAACTGGGAACAAGAGAAGTTCCAGGAGGGAGGTAGTTAAGACTCAACTTCAAAGTCATGGAACCATTTAAAGTGCGTGCTTGGGGAAGACGATCACTCAGGGAGCCTCCTTTCTGTCTCCCACCATGTTTCACCAGCCACCCCCAAATTTTGTTCACACTGATTCCCCTGAATGGGATGCCTCTCAATCGGGTCAGACCCCATCCCATTTTTGAAGATTTCTGGGGCTACTCCAGACATACTCATCTGACTTCTTGTGAACAATTAAGACACACAGCACTGCCCCTGTCTCATCTTGCCCTGGAATTGCCTCATATACATCTCCCCCAATCACATCCTCAGCTCCCAAGGGCTGTCACTGTGCCTCGTGCGTGTCCACAGGGGTGCGCTCATAGTAGATTCTCACAAATTTTTGATCTTTCTATGGTTGGAACTGCAGTCCTGGCTGTCTCCTATTCCATCTCTAGCTTTCTCACTTCAAGGGAAAGTTGGGAGAATGAAATGGGACAAGCCCAGAACTCTCCAGTACCAAGGTGTGGTTGTTTATATCCCCTAACGATTGTTTTTAGCTTGTGTTGGGGAAACCAATATGAGATGCTGTCTAGGAAGGAAAGAATCCAATTTTACTCAGCAAGCTCAGCTATTGGGTTGTGTGGGGAGACTGTAAAGAGAACAAGGAGAAAAGAGAAGGCCAAGCTATATAGAGACATTGTGTATAAGGCAAGAGGCTGGAAAGAGTTGAAAGAAGAGCTCCTGGGTATTTGTGGAATCAGGCCTGTAGAGTGTTGGCTTAGGTGCAGCGGTTCTCGTGGGTATGTGGGGTGAGTGCACAAATGCCCAAGGTAGTCCAGCTACAGATGGGTAACATGTTCCTTTTAATTTTTCTTTTGTTTGGTTACTTATTTTGTTGGAGAGTATCAGAGTCATTCTTTATTGGTATAAAACGTTTTTAAAAGAGTACAACTTGTGAAAGTGCAAAAAAAGTTATCTTGCATCCCTCAAAGTTAGTACTATTTTTCCTGATTTTTTTCAAGTCCCGAGCAAGTCTTTGAATGTGTTTTTTTCTTTTTTTAACCCAGGGCCTGGGGAGACCTCCGAAGCAAAGGAGAATCCTAACCCTTGGCAACCTATGTGGTACCGATGGCCAGCTGACCACAGCTTACTTATGGCTCAATTAACAGGAAAAATAAATCCCGCAGTTCAAAAGAGCGTTTTCCTGTCTCTTCTCGGGGAAGACCAGGGGGCGGGGAAGGAGCTCACGGCCTTGGTGTAGGAGCAGTCTGCTCCAGCCGCCGCATCCGGGGGCTGCATGGCGTGCTCACACTTATAATTTAATTGGAGAAATTGGAGCTCCAAGCCAAAAGCAACAGCTTGTGATTTGTGGGTGTCAAACTCGCCAGAAAACGGTCAGCATGCAGGCGACAGATGGGAGGGGAAGGTATTCCTTAGCAGCAGTGGTGGAGGGAGGCGGAGGGCCTCTTCCATTTTGGGACATGTGGCTTTTCTCTGCTGAGGAGGGCCGTCCACACCAGGGTGGCCCCAACCAGGAAAGTCTGAGCCTGAAGGTCAGGCACAGTTACTTTAAAAATAAATCCTTGTGCCCATAACCCTTGCTCAGCTCATGCCTTTGCGGCCTTGGCCTGAAGACACTGGCCACAGCTATGCTTTGCATCCACCAAAAATAGTCATTTCAGCATTTGGGAGTGAGATTGGAAAAGAAGAGTCAAGTTCAATTTCTCACTCTCTTGCTGTTGTTTTTCTCCATGGGACCAAATCAACTCAGTCCTTGTTCTTCCCTCTAGTCTAGGTCCAGTTGCACGTGGTCAGAGTTACCTTCATTCAACAAAAATTTATTGAACACCATTTATGTGCCAGGTGCTGTGCTGGACACTGGAGATTCGACAGCAAAAAAAAATGGACGTGGTTCCTGCCTCCACGGACTTTAAAGTCTTGTTCAGTTGTGTATTTGTCTCCTTGGGATGTAACGAACTACCACAAACTGGTGGCTTAAAACAAAAGAAATTTATTCTCGCACGATTCTGAAGCCTACAAATCTAAAATCAAGGTAAAACCAAGGACCATCCTCCATCTAAAGACTCTAGAGAAGAATCCTTCCTTGCCTTTTTCAGCTTCTTGTGGTTTCCCACAGTCCTTGGTGTTTGTTCCATTGCTTGTAGATGCACCACTCCAATCTCTGCCTCCATCTTCCCAAGGCCTTCTTCCCTGGGTCTCTGTGTCTCTCAGTCCAAATTTCCCTCTTCTTTTTAAGGATACCATTCAGATTGGATTTAGAGCTCACCCTATTCCAGTACAACCTCATCTCAATTTAACTAACTACATCTACGACAATGCTATTTTCAAATAAGTTTATATTCTGAGGTTCCAAGTGGACATGAATTTTGGGGGGACCCTCTGCAACCCAGTCAGGTGTCAGATGCTAACCCAAAAAACACACAAATAAATAGATGCAAGGAAGGATTCTATGGCAAATATTAATCTTATTGTTTTCTTTATATTTCCATCTCCATCTTCCTTCTTACTGGCACACCAAGTCAGTCTACACCAAAGTAGAAACAAAGATGAAAGGGAACACCTCACTCAGAGCCACAGGCAGATGATTCTCAGATGTATACAGCTTGTAGAGGCTTTTTCTTCTCCCATACACCAGATAAACATGGGCCTGGAGGAAGGAGAGAGTAGAAGACAGCATGGCAACAAGAACAGGGGAGGCCAGGGAGAAGGGGCCTTCAGCCTCAGAGGGCAGGGCACCCATCCGTCCATCTGTGGTGAGGACCAGGGGTGGGAGTGGATGGGATGTCCTTGGAGGTTGGACCCCACCCCTCTAAACACACACACCAACATACACACAACTCCTCACCTAGTCAAGAGTTCTAGGTATTTGTGTGCCCCTCTAAACTGAGGGTAAGGGGACTTGTACATCTCTGTGGATATGGGGGCATTAAGGTGGAATTGAGCAGAACCAATTGAAATTCTGAGCTGAGGTCATGTGGAAGCACCACAACTGTCATAAAGAACCCCAGATAGTGAGCAGAATGGATTGGGTACCCTGACTGGGACTAACATAGGGATCCTTTCCAATGACAGGCCAGGGAGGAGTTCTCTAAGCAAGTGACTGCCAAGATGAGGTACATAAGATAGGTTCACAGGCAAAGGGGCAGGGTTGGGGGGGTGGGGGTAGACTTTCCAGGAGGGAAAGAGCCGGATATTCTCAATCTTCTGAACTGAGACCCTTTGCTGGGATGAAGTGCACAAAGCTGAGAGAGGGAGAGAGGGGCCAGAGTCTCAGGCCTGGCAGGTCCCTGTAAGGAATTTGGAGATAAAATCAGCAGGACTTGCTGATGGAATGAGGGGCTGGGGTTGAAAGAGGGAAGTGTCAAGAATGACTCAGTGGTCAGTGAGGAGCAAGCTTGGGGCAGCTAGACATCAAGCATTCAACTGAGGACGTGTAAAGTACGAGATCTCGTCTAGATGGTCAAGTGGAAATCCCAATGAAGCAGGTGAAAATAGCTGTGCTCAGAGAGTAATCAGGACTGGACATGTGAACATGGAAGCTATCTCAGAAGAGTCAACAGAGAAATCAATCAACGTCACTTGTGTAGTGGGGAGGAGAGAGTGATGAGTTTTATTTTTAGTTAAAAAAAATTTGTTTTTCCTAATTAAAAAAGCAATACATGGTTCACTGTAAAAATGTAGGAAATTCAAATTGGCAGTAAGAGAGTAAAAAGGGGAACATTTGCACAAATAATGTGCTATAATGTCTCCATGTCAACATATATCTTACAACAGCAGGTTTCACAACTAATCGGGGAGCCATTGTATGAATGAACACTGAAGTTGTTTCCAAACTCCTCCATTATAAATGACACTGAAATTAACAGGCTTGTAGTTTTTTTTTGCACACCTTTCTACATGATAAATGCCAGGAAAATAAAAAGGAATTTATGTTTTTGATGACTTTTGACAATTATCACCGCATGGCCTCCAAAGTGGTTGGGCCTATTCTCAAAACTATAGGTGTGGTTTGATCTTGAAGAGCACTCAGGCAGGGAAGGGCTTCCCACCCCAATCCCTGCTACCCAATGGGTAAATCCATGGGATGGGGGAGTATTCTCAGGACCCCGATGTACATGTCGATGGGGAGTCTGAGAGGAGTCATTCTTCTGTGTGCCAAGAGACATGTCAAAATCAGAGCCAGCTCTCTTGGGGAGCGTGGAGGCACCAGCCCAGTGGAACTTACATCACCGAGTATGATGCAGATGTGAATTGCCCTGCATCCCAGTCAAAGCAAGCTCTTGGGTGCATGTTGCTTTAGTGGCCAGGTTAAGGCACATGCCCTGGAACAGACAGTCCAGGGTTAGAGAGAGAAGCTTTGGTTTGGTGTGCTGCCCTGATATCTCCCTTCAGAGTCTCTCAGCTTCATCTATCTCTTCTTCCAGTCTCTTCTATGGTCCGGTGACCAGTCCCAAGTGGGGCAGCAACCAGCTTCACACAGGGGCAACCAGACAGCACCTTACCTGGAGCTTCTGAGACCACAGTGAGGGGAGAATGGGAACCTGCTTGGTACTTAGCATATGGAACCTGGAAGCAACGCGCCACCAGGAAGGTCTCCCCTTTCTCTGCCAATGGCCAACTGGAAAACTCTCCTTTATAACTCTCCCTCCTTCCTGGCTTTGCCGCCATGTCTCTTACTCACTAGATACACTCTCCCATACAGGACTTGCCTTTAAGCTTTTGTTTCAGGCTCTGCTTTAGGGGAAACTCAGGCTAAGACAGTCATTTGTAGTTGTGTGGCTTTGGAAAACTCCCTTGTTCTCCTTAAACCTAAACTTTCTCATCTCCCAAATGGGGGAAAATAGTAATGTTTACTCTGGTGGCCAGAATAACGCTCCCCGCCCCCCTGGCCCCTGTCCATTTCCTAACCCCCAGTACCTACGAATATGTAGATTCTGTGGCAAGCGGGAATTACGTTCACAGGTGGGATTGAGGTTGCCAGCCAGCAGACCTGAAAACAGTAGGTCTGGGGGTGGTCCTGGGGTCAGTCTCTCTGACAAGCTCCCCAGTCACGTAGACTCTGCTGGCCTGAGGGTCCTACTCTGAGGAACAAAGCTTTAAGCCTTTTAAGTCACTTCATGTTCACAATCCCATTCTAACCCACCATTTTCTGATTTAAAAAAAGTAGCCAGAATTACTATCCTCGTCTTCAGATCAGAAAACCAAGGTTCCGAGCCTTTGAGGATCACATCAAGGGTTACCCCTAGAACCAAGGCCTCCTTATGGCCATCCGGCGCTATCGAGAGGTGTGAGCCAAGGACAAAGGCAGCTCCCTGACACCTCCTGCCTTGGCGTTTTGTCACGAAACCACGGAGCTCTGCCTGCCCTGTGCTGTTGTGATGTGGGAGAGGCGGCTGCTTGGTTCTTCCTCCAGGCTGGGATTTGGGTAAGAAAACAGATGTGAATTGCCCTGCATCCCAGTCAAAGCAAGCTCTTGGGCAAGCACCGCACGATAAGGCAGAAAAGCAGGGGGAAAGGAAACACTTGAGCAGTACTCCCCCTCCCCTTAAAAGCAAATGTCTCTCCCACTCCTATAGCAAAGGGAAAACAGGACAATGGGAAGCGGGTTTTTCTTGGTCTGTTTCCAGTCAGGGCAGCTGGAATCTATTGGACACGTTTAAGCAGACTCTTTTCCTGAGATAGGCCGGCTGGGTAAATGCTGCCGAGCCATTCAAAACTGCAATTTCCCCTCCCGGGCCTCCCACCTCAGGGTTGAGGAGTCACCACCCGCCCTTGACCAGGGCCCACCCTTTACCTCTTGCACCATAGCTATGTTTCTTGCTTACACGGAACGTTTTCAAAATTCCTAAAGGTGGTGTAAGTCTATGTAATTTAGGGGATTCTTCCTTTTGGAGGCTCCACCCCTACATCAGAGCAAACATGCTAAAAAGCCTCAGTAGCTCAAGCATTAAATATTTGGTCAGTTTGAACAAATATTATTATTTTGACTGTAAAAGAGTATTTTGCTTTTAAAATAATTTGCTTCTAGGGAATGCATTTGATTTTTGAGTAGCTATGATTTCTCAGCAATCACTATGCAAACTCGAAAATCTTTTCAAACTGAGAAAAGCAAGGCTTATTGTTTTCAAGCATAATGGACTTCCTATAAATTCCACATTTCACTCCTAATGAAGTTAGCGTGCTATTTTCGTAGGCATTTAATCCAACCGTCATTACGTTCAATTTTGCAGTTTTCTTTTCCAAATTTGGAATTCCCTACAAATTTTTAGAGGGGAGGTCTTAAACAGTTTTCTAGGCCCTTGAGGGAGCTTACCAGCCAAAATGGTCCTGAATGAGGGAATTGAGGCTGGTGAGAATCAGGCAAAAAGAAATGCTACCTGAGGGAACCACTTTCCAGGCTCTGTGCATCTTTGGCAGTTTCCCAGGGATCCAGTTTCATCCAGGAATCTGGTTACCATGGTGACAGGGAACCTCAAATTATGTAGAGAAACTAGGAAGACTCTATAGGTTCAGGGGCTTTGTTCAAATTGGCCAAATTTCAATGACAAAACGCGTCGTGAGCAGTAGGCAAGGGCAGTGGGCTATGCAGCGCAACGTGGCCCTCAGGGCCACCCGGAGAGGGGGTGGGACAGGGAGGCAGCTCTGTGAGGCGAGGTACATTGCGGGTTAGTTAGTCCTGTGGGTGTGGGTGTCTGAGGGCCTGGCAAGCCTGGCTTTTCTGCTCCTTATCGTGTGACCCTGGACAAATAATTTCCCTTCTCTGCGCTTCAGTTTCATCTGTTTAATAAGATAATCATAATACCTGCCTTACTGTCAGGTTAAATGAGATGCTGTATGTAGGGTGCTTGGTACAGTACTTGGCATGTGTTAGATGCTGGAATATTATTGTATACATGTATGTCAGTATTTGTTTGTTTATTGAATTCTATAAAAATAATAGCTATTATTGAAAATAAACTTCCCAGGCCTGAAGGGGCTGTTAGGGCCACTCTCAGTGTCTCTGCCCCTGGATAATACGCCTTGATTCCAGTCCTAAGGGAGAAGAAAACGTTATTTTCTTATGGCTCCAGTGCATGTGAGAGCTCAAAGACGCCCACAGCTCTTATCTGGCTGTGGCTTGCTTGTAAAGCTGATAGCAAACAGAGGCTGAGGGAGTGTTTTCTAAGAGACAAGTTAAGGGGTGAAAATAGTCTGCATTTTGTCAGCTGCCCAAGAGACACCAAGCCAGGTGCCCCTGCTGTAGCCAGGATAATGAAGCAGTGGTTAAAGAGTGATTCCCACACTGGACGGACCCTGGAATTGCCCCTTAGTCCTCCTGGACTAAGCTGGCATCCAGCTGGCATCCTCCTGGCATCCAGCTGGGGAGGGGCGGAGGAAGGAAGGATTGCAGGGAGGTCTAATGGGCTGGCCTGGAGGTGGCGGCCCAGCTTCCACCCCACCCTGTGGCCAGGCTCCATCCCGCACCACCCAGCAGGTGCCAAAGGGCCTGGGAAGAGGGTCGACAGCCGGGCCAGCCACAGCCACACCAGGCGATTTTCATGCACAGCTAAGTTAAAAAACCACAGCTTTCCTGGGACAAAGAAGAAAGAAAATTAAGTTTTCAGAATCTGAAGAAAGAGACAGAGGGAAGCAAAAAACAAAATACCTTCAGCGGAAGGAAGACTAACAGTGCGCAGAGTCCCCCTTGAATGCCACAGCCCGACGAGGCTCCCAAGTCCTCTGCAGCACGTCGCCCAGGCCTCTCCTGCCCCTCTCAGTCCGTTCTCATTTATAGGGAGCCCACCTGCCTCCTCAACTGTGCTGAGGGCTCTGAAGGGCCAGGGTTTGGTCTTCACAGCCCTGAACCTGTCTGACGTGGTGCTAGGCACAGAGAAATAAATGTTGGTTGAAATGAGTTGAGTAGAAGAGAAATAGAAAAGAAGAAAAGGAGAGACAGGAGTTAACTCCCCCATGGTTGCAAGCACCAAACTCTGTCTCTTGGTAGCTGGGTGACCTTGGGCAAGTTATCGCACCTCTCAGTGCCTCAGTTTCCTTGTTTGTAAAATAGTATTAATGATTGCATCACCTCAACTGCTTGTTGTGAGGATTAAATGAACTCAAGTACTGATAAGAGTGTCTGACTCATAGAAAGTCCTGGGTAAAAGTTGGTTGCTATCTTTGTTAGTAAGACAATAAGAAACCCCACCAGGGACAGGATGTGAGGGTAGAAATGAGCAATCACAATAGACAGGGCCTGTTTTCATAAAGAACAGGGGATGAGGAGGAGTCTGATGGAGAAAGGTAGGTTTCCCCACATATCAAGGTCAAGAAGCTTCAAAGCAAGCAAACATCAGAGAGTGACATTTAACTTTTTTACTGAGTAAATGGAACATCTTGGGTCTAGCCTCCTGCAGGCTGGGACAGGAAATGGGGCCGCCAGGGCTGCACAGTTGAGCACAAGTGACTTAAGGAGTCCCATAGTGTCAAGTCTAGGCTGACGATTTGCAGGGAATAAGATTTGTGTGTGTGAGAGTGTGTGTGTGTGAGAGAGCAAAGAAACTACTTGGAATATATTGTGAGATCCTCCTGATAATCTTTGACAATGTCTTCAAACAACAGGTGATTGCTTTATTGCATTAAAATTTCCATAATTTGAAAGATATTGCAGCAACTGCATGATAAGATTTTGAAGTTTTGGAGGAGACTTGAAAATATATTAGAAAAAGAAAAAACCCTGCATGACTGGGTAATGCAATGAGTTTCAGTTTAGTCATTTAAGAATTAGGTTTATTTCTCATGCAAATGGAGCACAGATAACTTTTTCATTAAAAAAAATTTTTATTAAAGTATATCATTCATGCATGAACATATATAAACAATAATTGTACAGTAAACGTTGTGAACTTACAAAACAAACATGCATAACATCATACAGAGCTCCTGTACATCACCCCATCGCCAATACCTTGCATTGTTGTGAAATGTTTTTTGCAAGTTAGGAGAGAACATCATCAAAGTATTACTACTAACTATAGTCCATATCTTACATTTGTGTATTTTCCCCCCAACCAATCCTATTATTTTTTTGTTCATAAACAATACACTTTATCTAAAATGTACAATCAATGGCATTTGGTATAATCAGAGTTGTGCATGCATCACTTCTATCAATCAGACCATTTTCATTACTCCAAAAAAAAGAAAACAACAAAAACACGCCCATACCCATATGTTAGCACTGCTTATTACAAATCCTATGGTGTGCTTTCACCATTTCTAATCATTTCCAAACATTTCCAAACAACTTTTTACAAATTCTGCACAGATTAAACCTCAGCTTTCCATTCTCTAACCACATTCTTCTCTGGTGACTTATATTCTAGCTATTAACTCCATGAGTTTGCTCATAATATTTAGTTCATAGTAGCAAAATAATACAATATTTGTCCTTTTGTGTCTGGTTTGCTTCAATCAGCATAATGTCCTCCAGGTTCACCTATGTTGTCATATGCTTCAAGGCTTCATTTCTTCTTACAGCTGAATAATATTCCATCGTGTATATATATCACAGTTTGTTTATCCACTCATCAGTTGATGGACACCTGGGTTGTTTCCATCTTTTGGCAATTGTGAATAATGTTGCTATGAACAGATGTCTGTTTGTGTACTTGCTCTCAGAGCTTCTGGGTATATACCTAGTAGTGGTATCACCGGGTCACTTGGCAGATCTACATCTAACTTCCTTAGGAACCACCAAACAGTCCTCCACAGTGACTGTACCATTCTGTATTCCCACCAACAGTGAGTAAGTTCCTATCTCTCCACGTCTTCTCCAACACTTGTAGTTTCCTGTGCTTTTTTTTTAATAGGGGCCATTCTAGTAGATGTGAAATGATCTCTCTTTGTAGCTTTGATTTGCATTTCTCTATAGCCAGTGATGCTGAACATTTTTTCACATGTTTGCTTGGTTTATTTTTTTTTCCATTTGTATTTCTAGAAAAATGTCTAGAAAATTTTCTAGAAAAATAGGCAGGTCTTCTGCCTATTTTTAATCAAGTCATTTGTCAGATCTATTTATATGTCATTGCTATTAGACCTTTGTTGGATGTGTGATTTCCAAATATCTCATTGAGTAGATTGCCTTTACCCACTTCACAAAGTCCTTTGAGATTAGAAGTGTTTAATTTTGAGGAGCTCCCATTTATGTTTTTTTCTTTTGTTGCTTGTGCTTTGGATATAAGGTTTAAGAGACCCCTACCTAACACAAGGTCTTGTAGATGTTTCCCTACATTATCTTCTAGGAGTTTCATGGTCCTGGATTTTATGTTTAGGTCTTTGATCCATTTTGAGTTGATTCTTGTATAGGGAGTGAGATAGGGTTTTCTTTCATTCTTTTGGTTATGGATATCCAGTTCTCCCAGCACCATTTGTTAAAGAAACTATTCTGTCCCAGAAAAGTGGACTTTGTAGGCTTATCAAAAATCAGTTGTCCATAGGGGTGAGGGTCTATTTCTGAACTCTTAGTTTGATTCCATCAATCAGTGTGTCTATCTTTATGCCAAAACCATGCTCTTTTGACCACTGTAGCTTTATAATACACTTCAAACACAGACCACTTTTGAGAATACCAAGACTAGGTGTCTAATTTGTAGATACCCAGGGCTCTTGTTAGCTCCTTCTCCTTTCATCAGCCTCTCTCAGAAGGTGGTCAAAAGATGAAAAACATGATGAGATGCCAATTACTCAAATTTGATAAATTGAAGGAAATGACTTTAGTGTGCCCTCCACAAAAGCCTGGGTGTTAGGTGGGAGATGGTCCTGGGAACCCAAAGGTCCATTCTAGTATTCTAATTCTGCCCCCTCTGTGAGGATGGCACTGTAGTATCACCATCAGGAGAACAAGAACCAGTTGCTCGCTTATTTTCTTTTGAGACCAATCTGACCATTTGTGATGAGAGTTGGGAGAACAGTCCATGATTAGCAAACATTCCACCAATTCTCAACCATCTGCTGGCCGATTCTTATAACTCTATAGTCAACCATCCCTGGTCATGAAGGCTTTGACTACCCTTACACTGCAAGACCCTGGGAAAAGTTCCTGGCCTTTACCTCTTATGATGGAGAGTTACCTTAGAAATCAAGGGATCTGAGGAGAGGGATTGTGATACTGTGGAGATGAGGTGTGTATAGAGGGAGCAGACACCGTGGAAAGGCAAGGAAAGGAGGCCAGTGTTTCCAAGTCCAATTTCCTGTCTCTGCTTAAACCCCTTCGGTAGCTCTCCACTGCCTCGGAAGGAAATCCCCAGCAAGTCCCACTCTGCCCTGCACCTTTCCTCCTGCTCACTGGTCTGAAGCCACACTGATCTTATATTTCAGTTTTTGAACACTCCCAGCTCCTTCCCACCTTTGCATGTGCCATAGTCTCTGCCTGGAAAACCCTTCCTGGTGCTCAGCACAGAGCTGACTCCTCGGAGGTTTACTTTTATTTTTTTGAGAGGAGGGGGTAATTCCCCCACCAGAAGGGATCTTGTTGACTTGGTAACTGTTGTATCCCTGGCATTTAGCACATCTAGTATATAGTCATCATTCAAGTGGTGATTGAATGACTAAACATATTTCACAGGTTGGCTGGGCAAGCCCCAAAGCTTAGTTCTGGTAGGATCAGGCTTGGTAAAGGGGCTGAGTTTCTATAAAAGTCTATTTACCAGGTTCTAATTTTGGTGAAATTTTTTGTGTGCACAAACAAGTGTACTTGCCTCTCTTGATTCATGTCCCCAGTTACCCAGCCGTCTACCACGTGGACTGTGTCCACAAAAGTCGGCCTCAACCTGCGTTCACTTTTCATTTCCTTCAGCCATAGTAACAGGAGGGTGCCACCTACCTAGACACCTAAGAAATGGGAGCTCCTTGAAAGGTCAGGAGTCTTTATAGTCTTGGTGTTATAGATGATTAAATATCCTTGACTAAGCCTTCCTTGGTATATTGTATTGAGAGCTCTGAAGTTTATTTTGACCATTAAGAGTGAAATGAGAAAAAGAAGGTAGCTAAACTTCTCACAGAAAAAACAGGGTTCCTCTCCTGGGACCCATAAGTTTTTCTCCCCCATGTGAATCCTGGAGGTAGAAAAGGGGTGTGCCATCCCAGGGTAGAAAATGAAAGTAACCTTATGTAAAATACATAGCATCCAGGTGGTGATGGCAGTGGCAGTGGTGGTGATGATTTTTTACAAAAGACAAAGTATTTCCACAACTAAGAGAAAACTAAGGACCACCTGAAGTACTTCCTTGTCCATTATTTCAATTCAACCATTTTACAAGCTAGTTCATTGGCTTTGCTTGCCAAATGGTAATGGGGCTTATTCCCCAGATTTCAGCATAGCTCATCTTGCCCCTCCTTCAGGGTTTTCCCCAAATGTCACTTCTCAGTAAGGTCCTTCCTGGCTCTCTATTTAAAAAAAAAAAAATTACACTTGCCTCAACACTACATATACCCCTTTCCTATTTGTTCTTTAATTATCTCCTTAGCATTTATTACTATTTCACATACACTATTTTTTACTTATTTATTTTGTGATTGTTCTCTCCCTAACTAAAATGTAAGCTCTTTAAGAGTGGGGACCTTTGTCTTGTTTGATTACTCCTGTTTACCCAAACTAGTCCATTGTCTGGCACAGAGTTGGCTTTCAAACAAGCATACTTGTTGAACAGATGAATGAATGAATGAATGAATCCATTCTTCAATTAAGTTATTGAAAACCTACTATGAGACGTGACTAAGGAATGATGGAGAAAAATATAATTTATTCAGCCTCTATTATCTACTAGATACCATCTAAGTGCTTTCCATGTCTAAATGAGAATATCCAACCATTGAATTTAGTGCCCACTCTAAATGCAGGATGATCTCATCTTGAGATCTTTAACTCAATTACATTGGCAAAGACTCTTATTCCAAACAAGGCCACAGTCTGAGATACTGGGGAAATGTGAATTTTGTGTCTCCTTATGATCTGGAAACTAAAGGGTTATTCCTGGCACAGGAGGGATCCTTCAGGATTAGTTATTCCCTGGTCACAGCAGTTGTTAAATATTTTGACGTTCACCACTGCCTCTAAGCAACAGCTTGGTTTGGGAGGTGAGCGGGGAGTAAAGGAGAGGGCTGTGTCTACATTTGGGTTGAAGCGGAGCACAGAGCAATGGCTGTAGACTGAAATAGGGTGAGGGGAAAGTTACAGGCAGAGAAGCAGAATGCCACTGGGGGTGGCAAGCGGCAATACCCAGGGCTTGCTAGCACTTGTCAAATATCCAGGAGAGAACTGATTTCCTGTAGTCTTGCAGAGCAAAGATTCAAGCTATTAAATTCGGATGTTAAAAGAAAATGAGTTCACAGAAGGCTGGGATACTCAGGGATAATTAGGTTACATACAAGACACAAAGAAATAAAACATGGTCTCTTCCACCAAGGACCTGCTAATTCTGACAGTTTGAATTTTATATCAAAGAATGGCAAAGGACAGGCAGAAAGAAAACAACATCACCCCCTTTGTGTTTTGTCAGATGTTCAGCTTATGCACTCTGGTGTCACCGGCTGCATGAAGGCAGTTTCAAATCTGACGTCTTCCACAGGCACCCCCGGGAGGGAACACAGGGCACCCACTGTGTTTATTAGACTCCCTGGTCGGCTCCAGCAGTCTTTTCTCTTCTTTTAATATAGGGAAAATGAATGGGAAACCCTGAGGCAGAAATAAAAGCCATCGTTTTCAAGAGGCCCACGTAAATATGGGTGCGTAAACAATCTTCTCTTTCACACACATTTTTGACCTGGAGTTCTCCCTTTGTCCTTCCATGGTGGCTCTTTACTTTTCTCCTCACATTGGCATCTTTACCTTATTATGGGGCTCACATCCCACTCGCTGACAACACGGCTGGCCCCATGCCAGGAGGGAGCAGCGGTCGACCTGGGTCCTGCTGAAGGCAGATAAACGATTCCCATTTCTCTGCAGAGAAGCCAGCTGGGGAAGCCGGAGAACTAAAATGGCAAGTCACGTCGCTAGCTAGGACTCAAGGGAGAAAGCTATCAAAAAACGTTTGTTCCTTGCCCTACAAGGACTTCCTGGCAAGTGAACACTTGTGAGGAAAAGTCTCATTTGTAGCGGCGGAGGTATGTCTGCCATGCCTTGCAATACTCATTCCGGATATTCCAGAACAAAATATTTCTTTCTGCTGCCTCTCTGACCTTCTCACCTACAGCTCTCCCCTCCCTCCCCTCCCACTACACTGACCTTTCTGCTCGTGGACTTTGCTGAGCACATTCCCACCTCAGCGCTTTGACCTGCTTGTTCTCTCTCTCTGGAACACTCTAGAAATCCATGTGGCACCAGCTCAAATGTCATCTTTTCAGATGCGCTTTGTGGTGACTTTATCAAAAATAACACACCTATAGTCCCTTTGCCACCTTACTCAGCCTGATGTTTCTCTCTGGTGCTTTTCACCAGCAGATAGCTGACATTATTTTCTCTCTCTCCCCATGGAACCTAAGCTCTAAAGTATCAGGCAAGTGGCCTTTTCGTTTGCTGTAGAGACCTCAGCACCCGAAAAGAACTTGTCACCAAGCAAATGCTCAGTAAATATTGTTGAAAGAATGAATGCATGATCCCCAAACTTTCACCGCTAAGTATTATTTTATTATTAGTTTTTCCTTCCGCAAGGTCTTAGAATTCTTGTTATATCACTGAAAGGCAGTCTGAGCTTCTGAGAAGCAGAAACTAACTGATGTATACTCACTAACCAGTAATAATTCCAGCCACAGGATATTTTTAGTTGACCTTGGTAACTTCACCCCAGGTAAACATGTAATTTACATTAGGCTTTCCAGTCCCACCCACAGAGGGGCGGGAGTGCCCGGATCAGGAACTGCTGCTTCTCACCTGCAGTGGAAACCCTTGTTTCCACTAAAGGAATATCAAGCCACACACAGTGTGTCTGTTTGCCTCTTAGAGGCGTTGAGGAATCAGTAGTTGACAAAATAGACAAAATCTCTGCTCTCATGTACATTTTAGTCGGGGAAGATCGACAGTAAGGAAATAAATAAATGTATAATGGCTTAGATGATGATAAATGCTACCCAGAAGATTGAGCACCTATCAAAATAATGTATGAACTTTCCTTTTTTTTTTTCAATTTTTTTTAAGGAGGTACCAGGGACTGCATCCAGAACCTCGTACATGGGAAGCAGGTGCTCAATCACTTGAGCTGCATCTGCTCCCTGCACTTTCCTTTTGACCCCACAAACACATTTCTAAGAATCTCCTGTAAAGATATTAATACAACTCCAACCATACAAAAATACATATACACAAGGTTGTTGAATACACCATTGTTTATAATTGCAAAATATTGGAAACACCCTCAAAGTCCATACATAGTATAGAGATTGAATAAGCTATGGTGCTTTTATACAATGGAGTACTATGAAGCTGTGTAAATAAATAAATAAATAAAGTTCTCTATGAACCGATTTGGTGAGATTTCAAGGGTACATTGTTAAGTGGGGGGGGGGAGAGGAGTACCAAAGAGATCTATATTCTGAGTATAATATTCATGTTATCCTTGATAAGAGAAAGGAGATATAACATAATAAAAATGTCTCCTCATTTGTGCAAAAGAAATAGAGGAAAAGTAAGCTGAAACTAATTAAACTGGTTACTTACAGGAAGTAGATGGGAATGTTGTGCAAAGAACAGAATAGTAGGGATGGAGGGGTGACACTTCTTTGAGTATACCTTTTTGTGTATCACTGACTCCTAGAAACATGATAATTTTTTTCTTTTTTTTTTTGAAACATGATAATTTTTATATAATTCAAATGAATCATAAACAATCAGGATTTGGATGGAACACAAAAGGACCTTGTTAGAAATACATAATATAATGATGCTAAAGGCAGCAGGTAAAAAAAGAGTGAACCAAAGTAACTTTGAGAAATAATATTTTGACTGTAAGTATAAATACACACACAACACACAAACACAGGAAAGGGGAGAAGGGGTACAAGAGGATTGAACTTGTAATTTTATTTTAGTTTTTGCTTTGATAGTGTTTATTTTTGTTTTTATTTTAAAATTTGTATTATGAATATTTTCAAACATACTCAAAAGTAAAAAACACAGCAACCCCCCCATGTACTAGTCACTGGCTTAATCAACCATCATATTTTGTCATATTTGTTTCAGTTATCCCCAAACCCTTCTTTTTGTGGTGGTTGTTTTGTTGCTTATTTTAAAGAGAATTCTAAACATAATGACAATTCATCCCTACAAACTTCAACATGAATCTCCAACAAAGGCATATTTTCTTATATAATTATATACTCTATCCCACCTGCCAAAATCAACAATTCCTTAATATTATCTAATACCAATGCCTTACTTCAATTTTCTCAATTATTTAAAATCTGCCTTTTTACAGTTATTTGCTCAAATCAGGATTCATACAGTCCATTAATTGTGTTTGGTTGTTATGTTTCTTAGTCTTTTTTAAATCTCTGTTGATCTAGAAGAATTCCTTCTGCATTTGTTTTTTTCTTTTCTTTTCAAATAATTGACTTGTTGAAGAAAACAAGTCAGTGTCTTTAGCATGCCCCATATTCTAGTTTTCAGTGATTGCTTTCTCTTGGTGTCATTTGACATGCTCCTCAATCCCCTATGTTTTCTATAGGCTAGAAATTAGAATTGACGTCTTCATTAGATTCAATTCCTTTTTTCTTTTTGCAAGTATACATCATGGTGATGCTGTTTGTTCACCGTGCACCACATCTAATTGCATTTTTAGTGATGCTAAGATTAATCAGTGGCTTCAGGTGGTAACATCCTGCTCTCTCCCTTGTAAAGTTCCTCATCATCTTCTTACCATACAGTTTTATCCTTCATTAATGGCCACTGTCTATTTCAGTTTTTTTTAATTAGGGGCTGCAAAATGGTCATTTTCTAATTGTATCGTTTCCTCCATAATCCTCTGAAGTTTCTTATATAAAAAAACTTTCTTTCATTAACTAGAGCTATTTGGCTCATAATGAAAAGGCTGGACAAATGCTGGGGGGTATTCTTGAAACTTCCATAGACTAACACTTATTTTTACACTGTAATGAGTATTTTTATTATGTGTAGCATGTAAGTTAATAATTTTTTAATTTACAGAACTCAAGATGTGATCATTCCACTGTTTAATTATTGAAGTCAACTTAGTTCCTCTGAAGCTTGAAACAAGACTTGTCTTCAAGATTGCCCTGTTTAAGAATCCATGACTGTTTCCAGTCAGCCCTACATAATAACAAGAATATAAAGGTTATTTCCAGGACTGGGTTCTGGAACCGGCTACCTTCTGTTAGCTCTACTGTGTAACACTTGGTTAATAGCCACTCAGAAGGATTCTTATTTGGATTATCCAGGTAAAGCACATTTGCAAGCAGCCTAGGCCTGTACTGTCCAATAGCCATGACCAGATTTCAAAGACACAGAGCATGAAAAAAGTGTAAAATCTTATTGATTGCAGATGATATTAGAAAATAACACGTCGTTTGTATTATTTCTATTGATCAGTGCTGATACAAGCAATGCAGTGAAATAAAAATAAGGAATTGAATGTTCCCAATAGGCTGAATGCTAGCAAGATAGCAAAAAGAAAGATTAGTGGTGGGTTTTTTTTATGGTCAGCACTAAAGCAAATTAGAACTGCATTCTAAAAGCCTTGGTAATGACCATAAACTAACATTTTAGTTGAGTTACATTTAGAATGCACTGGAGTATCTGGATTTTGAAAGGACATCATATTGAATCTTTGTAAAATGAGCAGATAAGCCTTTGGCTTTCACTTTACCCCCAAATTATCAGTTTTGAAAGCCTGAATATACAGCATTGGTTTTCCATAATTGAATCAGAATTTTCAAATAAGAAAGCCCGGGATAAATACTGACCAATTTCCTGCTGGAGTGACTGATAGACAGCCTAGTGGAGTGGTTCCTGGTCTTTCCCTAGTAGACACATGATAAATGGCACCCAACATCTCCAAAGAGGTGATAATAATAGTAGTACAATGTGCCAGGCCCTGTGCTAAGGGCTTCCCACACGGGGACACATTTAATCCTCACACCAACACTCCAAGGTAGGTACTTTATCATTCCCCACTCCACAGGTGAGGACACTGAAGTGAAGGGGGTAAAGGAAATGACCCAAAGTCCCATAGCTATTGGAGCCAGGGCTAACTCTGGCAGTGTGGCTTCAGTATTTGCACTGATACCTACTACCCTGCACCACACCGTAGCCTGCATATGCGGAGAACTGTGCAGAATTCTTGGAGAGTTAGCTATAACTAACTTTCTCTACTATTCAGAGGGCAACTTTAGGTTCATTCTAATTTAATTATTTTCTAAAAGACATAAAACAATGGAAAACATTCTCTTGTATCAGTAGAGAAATCTTTGCAATATACATCACAGTGGTCATGGCTGGCGGGTGGAGACTGCTTTAAGGAATCACAGGAAAGATGGTTCCTCCTGACCATCTGAAGTCGCTCAATTCCAGGTGGATTTTAGGGCACCTCTGGAATGAATCAGATTGTTTAATAATAGCCACTATTTACATAGGGCTTACAATGTGCTAGACTCTGGTCTAAGCTCTTTAAAGATATTAAGTCACCCGTGTGCTTATAGACTCTAGTACAAATCCCAAGGGATGCTAGAGGGTCCAGGTGGGAAAGTTGTGTTCTTCCAGCTTCTCAGAGGGCCTGTCAACCCAGCCCTGCCTCGTAGAAATCAATTAGAATGTGCACAGTCTCGAGGAGCCTCTTGCTGAGCTGAGGTGGTCTCTTGAGGGTGAGAATGTCATTACCCCTCCCAGAAGCAATCTGCCCACCTTTCTCCCCAGCCAGGAGTGCACTCTTTGAATCATGTCATGCTAGAATATTTCAGAACAGCAGCCTGCATACAGCTCCGTCCTCTGTGGCATTAATCAAAGAACACAAAAGCCTAGAGACAACACTGATAGGCCTGCCTTATTGTGATTTGACAGCTCTCATGTCTGTCAACCTGTCATTCCCTGTTGAGGAATCATTTTTCCTCTAGCTTCCTTTCTAATTAATATGGTAAACATTCACCAGGGACACAAGCCAGAGATGAGTGGCTACCCCAGCTGCACCTTACCCAGGCTCTCCTGGATTTCTGAGTCAACATGCTCACTCAAGCTTGACAGCCAGCTTCCCCAAGGCTGCCCCTCTTGTGGCTTCTCGCCAAGGCCGCTCTTAGCCTGGGCTAAGAGCCGCCTCCACCCCCGCCCCAGCCTCTTCTCTTCCCTCTCTCTCCTTCTCAGACTCTCTCTCCCTCCCACTCAGGCAGGCTGGAATTGAGAGGAAGAGTTCAAGAGCTGTGAAAAATGAGCAAAACTTGGGAAAGAGGAAAAACTGCAAACCGGGAGCCCTTCGTGCCAATTTTAGGGCAGCCCCTGTTATGAGAGCAATAAAGAAATAGCAATTTATGCAATTTAGAAGCAAATGGCTCTTTCATCTGGAGTGGCTGTTTAATGAAAAGCACACTCCACCAAGGAGGAGTAGGCTCCTTCTAGAATGATCTGCCTTGCTGTAGCAGAGAAAAGGCTGCCTTGCTGAACTGCTGTTAGAAAACAGCTGGAAGTGGAGAGATGGAGCAGAAAATCGCCTAGTGAATGCGAGGTCCATTTTACGCTTTTGCGTCTTGTGAATGTGATCTGGGGGTGGGGGGAGGCAGGAGGGAATGCTGGCGAGAGCGTTCCTCATTGCCTCACTGTGGGCAGGATAAAGTAGGGTGATGGGAGGCATTGCTAGCCACACTCAATCATTGGACCTTATTCCTTTATCAATGTAATGGCCGTAGCTGTCAACTTTTCTCCCCTCAGCGTGGGATAGTTCCGAACCAGCCAGGTCAGTGCTATCAAAGTGTGGGTCAAAGACCACATTAGCCTTAGAATCACCTGGAAGCTTATTAGAAATGCAGATTTTGTGGCCCCTCCCAAGAGTTACTCAATCAAAATCTGTGGTTTAGCAAGATCTCCCTGGTGATTCTCCTGCACCTGCTAGTTGAGAAGTGGTGCCTTAAGGTGACCTAAGCCTCCCTCTGGGTCAGGGGTTATTAATTTTTGCTCCACGGATCCCTTTGCCAGTCAGGTGAAGTGAATGCTACTGTAATTTACTTACTGCATACATTCATAAGTGAAGGAAATGCTAGGTTTCAGTTAGAGGTCAGAGAAAATAAAGATAATAAGTTGATTTTTTTTCCATTCAGGCTCACGGACCCCCTAGGGGAGGCCTGTGGACCCCTGGTTAAGAACCCCTGCTCTAGGTAGTGGGGAGAGACGTGCGTGGGAGGTGGCAGAGATGACCTCTGAAAGCTTGGGCACTTTCTTTTGTGAGTTTTGAATAGAGGCAGGGAAAAGTGCCCTGTGAGTAACACTGCAGCTCTTACTGCCTGCGGGAAACTTTCTGAAAGCCTGGCTCTTCAGCAATGAGTCACTGGCACTCTTTTCCTTCTAAATTCTACCAGGTCCCTCCTCTCTCCAGGTAGGTAAAATACCAGCATGCAGTGACTTCTGTTTTTTATTTATGCCCAACTGTTTATTTTCTTTTGTCTTTTAGAAATCATATTCATAAAGCATTCATGAAGCTACTGCCTGCATCAGAGTTGGGGGGTTCAACCCTCTCTTCAGAGAAGCTCTGCTAGTTGAAGACCATTGCCGCCCTCTTTTTGGGTGCAGGTCTTCTCCCCAGCGCTCTAGGGCTCGCAGGCATGACTGCTTTAACCACGGAGGCCCTTGGCAAACTTCTGTAGACATCTCCAACCCTGTGCCAGGGCAAAGAAAAGTTATATTACACAATTTATTTTAAAGAAAAACCTACCAAACATTTTCTTCTTAATCTTGCAAATATTTCAAGAATGTCTGTTCTCAAGACCAAGAGGCATGTCTGCTTAGGCATCTATCAGCATCATTCAAAGAAGTCAAATTCTTTGGTGATTAATGAGGAAAAGTAGAGCTTTTCTTTTCGTAAATAAAAAAGTTAGAGAGACATGTTTGTATCTTGTTACAATAGAATATTCTTCTTGCACCAGTCTCTTCTGCCCTCGCCCTCTCTTCTCTATTTGCTTCAGTTAAGATGAAAAAGCTCATTTATTTGAACAGAGATGTGTCCAAGCTGGCTTTAAAAAAAAAGAAAGAAAGAAAACATTGCTGATGAGAAAGCAGTGCTGATGAAATTTAAGTCAGCTGATTGTCCAGAAAGTTTGGTCATTTTCAAATGTTAACTATTAACAGAGTTTGAGAGAAAATGAAGCATGCCCTAAGGTATGATGCCACCTTATATGGATGCTGCATCCCAAGCCTAGCCCAGCTCCTGGCAACTAGCAGGCACCCAGGAAATGCCTATGGCTGAGGAATGAGACAAACAAAGGGCGTCTCAGAGGGCCTCATATTGCTTTTCTCTGCATGGTAATGTCAGGTACCCAAAAGACACTCAATAGTAAACATAAATTGAGGCTGAAAATGGAACAATGAAGATCTGGGGAAGACTGAGCCCTAACAAACTTCAGTTTTGTCTGTAGACCCCACAAAGTAAGGCTCATATCCAATTGGTTGGGACCTGGTCTTAGGCCAGTTCCCAGAAGCAGAACTTGGCACAGGGATTCTTGTACAAGTGATTTATCAAAGGAGAGCTTGCAAGACAAGGGGAGTGAGGGAAGAAGGATAAGGCCTCAGTTGAAGGTTTGCTCCAGCTTGATCCCAGAGAGAGTTTGGGAATGCAAAATTACACCACGAGGAAGGTTGACCCCACCTATAGGCAAGAGGCCATCCATAGGTCCTTGAGTCATTGGCTCAGGAGAGGTACTGGGGTGGGGAGAGAGTGGGGTGGTGGGAGTAGCTGGGGTTGGACGTATCAGCCTCCCTAAAGGGGATCTGGGTGGGGTACCAACAGCATCCACTACATTCCCTGAGACCCACTTCAAGACATAGTTGGGCCCACCAGTCAGGACTTTCCAAAAAATATGTAGATTTTTATGGGTGTATTTAATTTAGGAGAAATTTTAACAGCTCTCCATCCCAATCCTCCTAGCTTGTTCTATTTTTCCCTCATGACACTTATCACCTTCTAACATATACTATATAGTTCCCCTATTTTTTGTTTGTTGATTTATTTCTTCTTACACATACTAGAATGTAAGCTCCATGAGGGCAGTGGTTTTATCTCTTTTGATTGTAGCCTAAAAATATTGACATGTAGAAAGTGCAGGATAAATATTTGATGAGTGAAAGAGTATTCTGAAGAACACATCTGCTGGTTTTTTTCTCAGGGATTTTTGCAATGATCTTTGGGTCCAAAGCAATCAAATTCTGACTTACATGAATAAGCAGGGTTTGAAAACGTGTGGGAGGGATGTTCATGGAACCCTGTGAGTCTCAGAGTTCCGTGTGCTTAACAATCTCCTAGATGGTGCTATCAAAGCAGTTCCTGGTTCCTATACCCAGAAATTCTGATCAATAGGCCTGGAAGGGGTCCAAGAATATGCACTATACGTAAGTGTAACTGTTGATTTGGATGCAGGTGGTCTGAGGCACATATTTAAGGGCCACTGATGGACTCTAAAACACTGTATCAGACAATTATAAATCAGCTTCCCCAGACCACCCAGTTGATCAGCCACAGACTTGGGGCTAGGCCTGGCTCTTCTCACTCTCAGTGCAGCGTGGTTTCCGCTCACAGTCTCTCTTAATACATGTTTATAAACTTTGCACATACGTTGGTTACCAAGGGATATAAAAGCCTTATGAAATCCTCTAACTGTAGTTGGGTTTTAAGGCATACATTGATACCCGTCTTTAGAAAAAGTCTGCTTCACTACTTATCGTGGGTTATTGTCCCCTATTTTCCTGGAGATTCTTTTAAAATTTTAAATGTGCTTTCGTGATGTACTAATGTCATAATCACTTAGCAGGAGTGGGTGCAATTGTGAGCCAGGAACTGAGGTGAGGATGCACCACCTGGTCTGTGGCTTGTACTGAAGAGATACAGATAGGGAAGTTGTATGGAAAAACTGTGGATTGAATTGGTATGATTTAATGCATGATTCAGGGCTTTGGGGCACCCCAAAAGGAGTACATGAAAAATAAACCAAAAAACATGGAGGGTTGGTTTAAAGGTATTGCAATGAAGAAAATTTCACTCACCATAAATCCTGTGGTTGAGTGCACTGACCAACCTTACAAGATATGATGTTTAATTTTATGTGTCAGCTAGGCTACGCTATGGTGTCCAGTTGTTTGGTAACAAACATTACCCTAGTTGTTACTGTAGAGGCATTTCATGCATGAGATTAGCATCTACAGTTAGATGACCTTAAGTAAATGTGCTCATCCTCCATAATGTGGCTGGACCTCATCCGATCAGTTGGAGGTCTTAACAGCAAGAACTGAAAGGTCCAGAGATAAGAAGGAATTCTGCCTCAAAACTATACTCTCATGAATTTCTCACCTACAGGGGTGAAGAGCATTGAGTCTCTTTTGAGAATTATCTTGAGTGTGTGCCCTCAAAGGACACTCGACCCAAGAATCACTTAAGTGACCCAAGGAGAATAGATGGGACAATGAGGGAAACCAGTCTGGATCCCAATCCCTTGTGGATGGTAGCCAGAAAGCTTCAGAAGGAATTGTGTTGCATTGGCAATAGAACCTGGAGAGAAAGCTTGAGAACTTGCACCAGGGAAGGGAACAACCAGAGGCTGGAAACAAAAAACAGAGCTGATGACAAAAGCTTGGACCAAACCTCAAACCAGAGAGCAAACAACATTATTTTCATATACTTTGCCATCTACACAGAGGCCCTGAGAGTAGAGACTTTTCCAGAACTCTTAAGTGGAGAGAAGTAAGAGGTAAAAGTGAAAGAGGACCTCTTTGAAAGAGAAAATCATTACAGCTCCTGCTGGAGCATAGCTCCCATCCTGGCCCTCCATTCTCTTTCTCTCCTTTGCTCCACCTCCTCTTCTTTCTTTAGTTCTATCACTTCCTGTCTACCTTCTCTGTACTCAGCTAAGGTGTGATGAAGGCAAAATGAAATGAAGGTGTGAAGAATGGTCCATAGAATTCACCCTCTCAGGAAATATTCCCTCCCTAAATAAAGTGCCATTTGTTAGCCTTAAAGAATTTCTAACAAGCAACTATAGATATGTGGGGTAGGGACTGGTCACCTACAGGTGGACATTTGTAGGTGGGACATCACCTGCTGACCCTTGCTTACTCAAGAAGCTCTGTGAACCATCCCTACCTGCCCTCACCTCCCCCACCTCTTCACATCCACACCCAGTGCCTGTTGGGATAACAGTTCAGGGAAGCCTGCCTGAGCCTCAAGGAGGAGTAGAGTTAGCCAGTAAAGAAGGTGCTCCAGGAATAATGTCTCATGCCTGCTAAAGCTAAAGAAGAAGTGGGCACAGCTGCTGATGCAGAAACATCAGCATCTAATAGCAATCCAAATGGGCTCTTACAGAACTCTTGCTAAGTCCTGGTACATCAAGAGGATCTGATATCAGCATTCACTAATGTACTTCCAGCAGCAGCATCTCCTTGGAAGATCAATGCAAAGTAGCCACAACCCTCTATCGCTCCCAGCACTCCTTTCCCCCCAGCCTAGTAATGTTATTGTGGCCCTTTGGTTCCTGCAGGCTAGTGAGGTCTGGGCATGTCAGGTTTGTCTTATTATTTCACAGTTCATATCAGCTTCCCCAGTCCTTTCCAGTCCGTACATACCTAATGTCTCACTGAACACAGTGTGGTGAGCAGTCCCCTCAATGCCCCTCAGTACCCACACTTGGGTTTGGTGATTGGATCACCTATGCTCTGTAAGAAGGCAAATATATATGCAATGGTTGTATTTTGGACACAAATAACATGGCTCCTTAATTTTTTTTTATGTCCTCGGGTTTTTATTGTTTGTTTGTTTGTTTTGAGGTACCGGGGGCTGGAGATTGAACACGGGGCCTCACATATGGGAAGCCGGCACTCAATCACTGAGCAACACCAGCTCCCCTGAACTGACTCTTTTCATTTGCTTTGTTTTTTGTCTGTTACTCGTTTTCTTAGGAGGCACAGAGACCCAAACCTGGGAACTCCCACGTGGGAAGTAGGCACTCAATGGCTTGAGCCATATCCGCTCCCTTCAGTTTATTTTTTTAAAGATTTACTTTGTTTATTTATTTCTCCTATCCCCTTATAATTTCTTCTTCCTGTGTCTGTTCGTCTTTCTTGTTTCTTTAGAAGGCACCAGGAACTCAACCCGGGACCTCTGAAATGGGAGGGAGGTGCCAAATAGCTTGAGTCACCTCCATTCTCTGCTTTGTGGTGTCTCTTTATGTTTTTCTTATGTCTCTTGTTGTGTCAGCTTGCCACACCTGCCCATCATGCCAGGTCACTATCGTCTTTAGGAGGCACTGGGAACCGAACAATGAACCTCCTATGTGGTAGGTGAGAGCTCAATCATTTGAGCCACATCTGCTTTCTACCCTCAGTTTATTTTATTATTATTTCTATTTTTATTGAAGTATATCATTCATACATGAACACACATAAACAATAAATGTATAGTAAAGATTGCAAACTTACAAAATAAACATACATAACATCACACAGGGGTCCCATACATCACACCTCCACCAACTCTTTGCATTGGTGTGAAATGTTTGTTACAAACTATGCAAGAGCATCATCAAAATATTACTACCAACTATAGTCCTTATCTTACATTTGGTGTATTTTCTCCCAACCTATATTATATATTTTTTTAAAAAATATTTTTGTTACAGATATTGTGAACTTGCAAAACAATCATACAGATATGTAGATTTCCCATACAACTCCACACCTTGGTGGAACATTTGTTACAGAGTATGAGATAATATCATCAGACTATTACCACCAATCATCATCCATAGCATATATTTGGCACACTCTTTCCATACACCTCCACTATCAAAACAGTATAGCTTTGGCATTGATGAAAGAATATTATAGAATTGCTGTTAAACACAGTCTATAGGTCACACCAGTTGTAGTTTTCCCATGTTTCTCTATATACCCATCACCCTGCAATAGTGATGTATATCTGCTCTAGCTCACAGAAAGACTCTCTTGCATTTGTACCCTTAACCATAATTCTCAACCACCTCTGGGTTCACTGTGTTATTCAGTCCCTGGATTATTCTTTAGCTTCCTTTCTATTGACATTTACTTCCCTAGACTACCTTTTTCAGTTATAATCCCATTTATAAACCAGTTGTTACTCACTATAATGTGTTACTTACTATCAACTCTATCCATCTCCACACTTTACAATCAAGTTAATTAAAACTTCTGCATACATTAATCATCCATTGTACTTCTCAACCCTCTTCTTATCTCCTTATAACCTATACTCTAGGTTTTAATTCCATGTGTTTCTTATTTGTGTTTAGTTCATATTAATGAGACCATGCAATATTTGTCCTTTTGTGTCTGGCTTACTTCACTTAGTATAATGTCTTCAAGACTCATCTATGTTATCATATATGTCCCAATTTCATTTCTTTGAACTGCAGTATTCCGTTGTATGTTTATACCACATTTTGTTTATCCATTCATTGGTGGATGGACACTCAGGTTGTTTCCATCTTTTGACAATTGTGAACAATGCCGCTATAAACATTGGTGTGCATATGTCTGTTCATGTCATAGTTTGTAGTTCTTCTGGATATATTCCTAGTAGAGGATTTGCTGGATCATATGGCAATTCTATATTTGGCTTCCTGAGGAACCGCCAAACTGTCTTTCACGGAGGCTGCACCATTTTACACTTCCACCAATAGTGAAGGAGTGTTCCTATTTCTCCACATCCTCTCCAGGACTTATTGTTGTCTGTTTTTTTTAATAATGGCCATTCTATGTGGTGTTAGATATTTCATTGTTGTTTTAATTTGCATTTCCCTAATAGCTAGCAATATGGAATACTTTTCCATGTGCTTTTTGGCCATTTGTATTTCCTCTTTAGAGAAATGTCTAAATCTTTTGCCCATTTTTTAATTGGATTACTTGCTCTTTTATTGTTGAGTTGTATGATCTCTTTATATGGAATGGAAATAAAACCCTTATCGGATAAGTCATTTCCAAATATTTTCTCCCATCAACTGGGCTGCCTTTTCACTTCTTGATGAAGTCCTTTGAATCACAGAAGTGTTTAAGTTTGAGGAGGTCCCATTTATCCATGTTTTCTTTCATTGCTCTTGCTTCTGGTGTAAGGTTTAAGAATCTACCACCTACCACCAGGTCTTGAAGATGTTTCCCTACATTTTCTTCCAGGAGCTTTATTGTATTTCTTTTTATATTTAGGTCTGTGATCCATTTTGAGTTAATTTTTGTATAAGCTGTGAGGTAGGGGTCTTCTTTCTTTCTTTTGTCTTTGGATATCCAGTTCTCCCAACACCACTTGTTGAATAAACTGCTCTGCCCCAACTGGGAGGGCTTGACAGGCTTGTCAAAAATCACTTGGCCATAGATGTGAGGGTCTGTTTCTGAGTCATCAGTTTGGTTCCATTGGTCTCTGTGTCTATATTTTGGGTAATATGATTTAAAGTATGGAAGTGAGAGTCCTCCAACTTCACTTTTCCTTTTTAAAATGTTTCTGGTTATTTAGGGACTCTTCCCCTTCCAGATAAATTTGATAATTGTGTTTTCCATTTCCTTGAAAGATGCTGGTGGAATTTTTATTGGGATTACATTGAATCTGTATATCAATTTGGGTAGAATTGACATCTTAATGATATTTAGTCTTCCAATCCTTGAGCATGGAATATTCTTCCAATTATTTATGTATTTTAAAATTTCTTTTAGCAATGAATTATAGTTTTCTGAATACAAGTGCTTTGCCTCCTTGGTTAAGTTTATTCCTAAATATTTGATTCTTTTAGTTGCTATTGTAAATGGAATTTTTTTTCCTGACTTCTTGCTCAGATTGTGCATTATTAGTGTATGGAAAACCACTGATTTTTGCATATTGATCTTATATCCTGACACTCTACTGAAATCATTTATTAGCTCTAGCTGCTTTGTTGTAGATTTTTCAGGATTTTCTATATATACAATCATATCATCTGTGAATAGTGAAAGTTTTAATTCTTCCTTTCCAACTTGGATGCCTTTTATTTTTTTTTTTCTTTCCTGATTGCTCTAGCTAGAACCTCTAGTACTATATTGAACAACACTGGTGACAGTGGGCATCCTTGTCTTGTCCCTGATCTCAACAGGAAAGCTTTTAGTTTTTCACCATTGGGTACAATGTTAGCTGTGGGTTTTTCATATATGGCCTTCATCACATTGAGAAAATTTCCTCCAATTCCTATTTTTTGTAGTATTTTTGTCAAGAAAGGATGCTATATTTTGTCAAATGCTTTTTCTGCATCAATTGATAAGATCATGTGATTTTTCTTCTTTGATTTATTAATGTGGTGTATTATGCTGGTTGATTTTCTTGTGTTGAACCAGTCTTGCATGCCTGGTATAAAACCCACTTGATCATGATGGATAATTCTTTTAATGTGTTGTTGGATTCGATTAGCAAGTATTTTATTGATGATTTTTGCATCTGTATTCATTAGAGAAATGGGTCTGTAATTTTCTTTTTTGTAATGTCTTTATCTGACTTTGGTAATAGGGTGATATTGGCTTCATAGAATGTGTTTGGTAGTGTTACTTCTTGTTGAATTTTTTGGAAGAGCTTGAGTAAGATAGGTATTAAATGCTTTGAATGTTTGGTAGAACTCACCTGTAAAACTGTCTGGTCCTGGGCTTTTCATTTTGGGGAACTGTTTGATGACAATTTCAATGTCTTTACTTGTGATTGGTTTGTTGAGGTCTTCTATTTCTTCTAGAGTCAGCATAGGTTGTTTGTACATTCCTAGGAATTTTTCCATTTCATCTACACTGTCTAGTTTTTTAGCATAAAGTTGTTCATGGTATCCTTTTATGATCTCCCTTATTTCTGTGGGGTCAGTAGTAAGGTTCCCCTTTTTCATTTTTTATTTCATTTATTTGCCTCTTCCCTCTTTTTTTCTTAGTCAGTCTAGCTAAGGGCTTGTCAATTTTATTAATCTTCTTGAAGAACCAATTTTAGGTTTTTTAATTTTCTCTATTATTTTTTGTTCTCAATTTCATTTATTTCTGCTCTGATCTTTGTTATTTCATTCTTTCTACTTGCTTTGGGATTAGCTTGTTGTTCTTTTTCTAGTTCCTCCAGCTGTGTAGTTAGGTCATTCATTGTAGCTCTTTCTTCTTTTTTCATGTAAGCATTGAGGGCTATAATTTTTCTCTCAAGACTGCCTTTGCAGCATCCCATAGGTTCTGATATGTTGTATTCTCATTGTCATTCATCTCAAGGTATTTATTGATTTCTCTTGAAATTTCCTCTTTGACCTTCTGTTTATTTAAGAGTGTGTTGTTTAATCTCCATATATATGTGAATTTTCCCTTTATTTGCTGCTTATTGATTTCCAACTTTATCCCATTATGATCAAACAAAGTGCTTGTATAATTTCAATTTTGTTGAATTTATTGAGATCTATTTTGTGTCCCAACATATGGTTATCCTGGAGAAAGATGCATGAGCACTTGAAAATAATGTATACCCTGCTGTTTGGGGGTGCAATATTCTGTCTATATCTATTAGGTTTAGTCCATTTATCATATTATTCAAGCTCTCTGTTTTTTATTGGTCTTCTGCCCAGATGTCCTATCCAATGCTGAGAGTGGTGTATTAAAGTCTCCAACTATTATTGTAGAAATGTCTATTTCTCCCTTCAGTGTTGCCAGTGTTTGCCTCATGTATCTTGGGGCTTCCTGGTTAGGTGTATATATATATTTATGACTGTTATTTCTTCCTGGTGAATCATCCCTTTTATTAATATGTAATGTCCTTCCTTGTCTCTAAAATAGTTCTGCTTTTAAAGTCTGTATCATCTGATATAAGTATAGCTACCACAGCTTTTTTTTTTTTTTTGGTTCCTGCATGCGTGGAATATCTTTTTCCAACCTTTCACTTTCAATTTATTGGTGTTCTTGGGTCTAAGGTGAGTCTCTTGCAGACAACATATAGATGGCTTATATTTTCTTATCTATTCTGCCAGTCTGTGTCTTTTGACTGGGGAGTTTAATCCATTAACATTCAATGTTATTACTGTAAAGGCAGTTCTTATTTCATCCATTTTGATCTTTGCATTTTGTCTGTCATTTTATATTTGACACTTTTAGTTACTGTTACTGATACAGTTGTCATTTCTAGACTCTCTTCCAGGCCTCTCTCTCCTGTCTTTTCTTTTCAGTCTATAACACTTCTTTTAGTATTTCTTGCAAACCTGGCCTTTTTATTATAAACTCTCTCAGTTTCTGTATATCTGTGACTATTCTAATCTCACCCTCATTTTTAAAAGATAATCTTGCTGGGTATAAAGTCCTTGGCTGGCAGTTTTTCTCCTGCAGTATCTTAAATATATCACACCACTGCCTTCTTGCCTCCATGGTTTCTAATGAGAAATTGGCACTTAATCTTATTGGATATTCCTTACAAGTTATGCATTGCTTTTCTCTTGCTGCTTTCAGAATTCTCTCTTCATCTCTGGTATTTGACATTCTGATTAGTATGTGTCTTAGAGTTGGTCTATTTGGATTTATTCAGATGGGGGTACGTTGTGCTTCTTGGACATGCATATCTATGTCCTTCAATAGGCTTATGAAATTTTCCACCATTATTTCTTCAAATATTCCTTCTGCCCCTTTTCCTTTCTCTTCTCCTTCTGGGACATCCATGGCATATATGTTTGCACGTCTATTGCTGTCATTTAGTTCCCTGAGACCTTGTTCAATTTTTTCCATTCTTTTCTTCATCTGTTCTTTTGTTTGTTCACTTTTGAAGGCCATGTCTTTGAGCTCACCAATCCTTTCTTCTGCCTCCTCAAATCTGCTGTTATATGTCTCCAGTGTATTTTTAATTTCATTTATTGCACCTTTCATGCCCATAAGGTCTACTATTTTTCTATTTATGCTTTAAAATTCCTCTTTGTGCTCATCCAATGTCTTCTTAATATCCTTAATCTCTTTAGCCATCTCATTGAATTTATTAGGAAGATTTGTTTGAACATCTAAGATTAGTTGTCTCAACTCCTTTATATCATCTGCAGGCTTATCTTGTTCCTTTAATTGGGCCATCTCTTCCTGTTTCTTGGTATGGATTATAATTTTTTGCTGGTGTTTCCACATCTGGCTTGCTAGATGTATTTATTCTAGGTGCAGTTTCTCCCTTTAGTTTAGGAATTTCTTACCTTTTCTCCCTTGCTGGTTGTGTAGTAGGAGCCAAGGAAGTAGTTGGTGCTGTAAGCTATGGAGGCTGAAGTTGCCCACATTGCCCCAGGAAGTAATGAAGCTTCTCCCATCTTTCTCCTCTGTGAGAGGTAGGGACAGAGCTTTAGCTGTGTATAATAATCCCAGTTGGGTACAAGACTGTAGTCACCCAGAGACACTGATGAAGTTTCACACCCCTTCCTCCCCTACCTTAGGCAGGGATGGATTTATAGTTTTGGTCAGAAATCTATGCTGTGTGGGTCCAAAATGACCACAGTTGCTCAGGTAAACTGAAGTATCACCACACCCTCTTCCCACCAGGAGTGTAAATGGACCCTCTGGAGTCCATTCTAATCTCTTTGGGTTAAATATGCCTGCAGTTGCCCTGAGAGACTAAGGGAGTACTATCCCTTCTGCCCTTTAGGGTGTGGGAACAGAACTACAAATGCTCAACAGTTCAGTCCTGTAGGCTGAAAGTACCCACTGCTGCCTGGAGAATTTAAGGAAACACCAGCCCCCTTCCATCCTTTTAAGGCATGGTGTTGGATCCACAGGCACCCAACAGTTCACTCTCTGTTGGCTGAAAGTACCCACCATTGTCCAGAGAGGCTGTGGAGACATCAAACCCCTCCTATCCTATTGGGGGTGGGGGTGGACTCATAGGCATCCAATAGTCCAGTCCATGCAGGCTGAAGGTCTGCTCTTGCCCAAAAAGACTGTGGAAAGACCAGTCCCCTTCTTTCCTATTGTGGGGTAAGGGTGCATCCACAAGTACCCAACAGACCAGGCTGTGTGGGCCAAAAGCACCTGCAGTTACCCAAAGAGGCTGGGCAAACACAGTCCATCTCTTGTCCTATTGGCAATAGAGGTGGAGCCACAGGTGCCAAATAGTCAGCCTTGTGTAACCCAAAATTGTTGCCCCGAGAGGTTGAGGCAACACCAGCCTCCTCCTATCCTATGGGGAGACAGAGGTGGAGATGGGCTCAAAGGCACTCAACAAATCTGTTTATGTGAGTTGAAAACTCCTGCCACTGCCCAGAGAGTCCGAGGATACCCAGTTCCTCTCCTATTCTCTTGGGGTGTGGGGATGTGGCCCCAGGTGTCTGACTCTTCAGCCTCTGCCAGCAGAGAGCACTTGCAGTTGCCTGGAGAGCCTGGTGCAGGTCCCGCCAGCTACGTCTCTGCTGGAGGTGGGGTTGGAGCCTAGGCTAGGGCTGCAGTCCGACCTTGGTGGAAGGAAGCCCGTCCCTGACTTCACTGGATTTCAGTCAGCCCAAGGGGTGGAGTCAAATGGCAGCTACCGGACTTTCCTGCTTGGACACACTCAGACCCCAACTGTCTCTAAGATTATACTTAAGCCAGCCAAGTCCACTAATCAGTATGTGAGTTCAGTGGACATCCATCTCTTCCTCCATCATTCATGGGAAATGGAGCTTCCAACTCCAGCCAGGGAATAGCTCCTGAGGCAGTTTGCACCCCTAGAGTAGGATGGGCACCAGCCTCTGCAGCGTGGCTGGCAGCTTCCCAGAGAGGTGGTGCAGGTCCCCCCAGTTTCCTCCCTGCCGGAGGTGGGACTGAGGTTTAGGCTAGACGTGCAATCCAACCTGGGTGCAAAGAAGCCTGTCCTTACAAGCACTATGATTTTCAGTCAGCACCACTTCCCCTCGTGCCTGGGGTGGAGTCAGAATGGTGGCCACCAGCTTCCCCTGACCTGGGCAGGCTCAAAGTTTAGTTGTTCCTAGGATTCTACTTCATCATGCCGAATCCACTAATCAGTAGCTGAAGTTGGTGCCACACTGTTTTCCTCCTGTTTTTATTGGGAGAAATGGAACTTCCAACTCCAACCACGGAATAGCTCCCGAGGGGCTTGACTCCACGGGCACTGACCTCTGCAGCATGGAAGACTCTACTCACAATTCCTGTGCAGATGGGTTGTCTCCTCCTTCCATACTCTCAAGGATGTTGGAGGATACTCCTCTGGTCTCCTGGGTCCTCCAAAAGGTGCTTTAGGTAGCTCTGGGTGACCACCAATTGCCCTGTTTCACGAATAGACTCCAGGAGCTTCTTACTCCTATGCCATCTTGGCTCCACCCCCTCCTCAGTTTAGTTTTGAAGAGTGGGATTTTTTTTTCATGTGACATGATATTGAGGGTTTGGAGATGAGTTTGGTTTGGGAAATTCACAACTCTAATGAAAGAGTTTCTCAAGCCTGATGGAGACTTTTGGCCCTTGAAGAGTTAGGCACTGGAGAGAGGGTAAGGCCACCTGATGCCAATTAAGACCCAAAGCTACTCAGGAATCAGGTGGGGGGTGGGGGAGGTCAATCAGGCAAAGGGAGGAGGACATCCAGAACTCCTCTGAGAGGGCGATATGGGGTTGGGGGAGGGAAGGGAAAGTGGGGTCAGTACACCCTGCTAGAGAGGGCCTGCTTTCCAGGCTTCTGCTAGTGCTATACTTGCACCTTGATAACTGACCTTCCTGTTGCTCATGGGCCTCTGAACTCTATGACCTCTGATATCTGTAGATGCCTGGTTTCTGCTTGTTTGCCTCCCTTCTCACTTCCTACAATGATGTGGCCTTGTATGCAGAAGGTAATGCTAAAATCAATGATTCTGGGGGATATCGCTCAAACTGAGACAGAGCTGACATTCAGCTGGAGAAGGCAATCTCGCAGTACAAGTTGTTAAACATTTTGACTGTCATCCCTGGGAGAGCAAGTACCCTTGAATTACACTCAGCCCAGAGAGAGGCTTGCACTGTGAGAGGCCAGGTGAGGGACCAGGGGACTCATGCCACCTCGAAGTTCTTTTCAGGGACACCTTCCTTATTCAGGGCAGGCTATATCACCCACATTACTCCAGCTCTTCCTCTCTTTCTCTTTTCCTTGATGTTGAATATAAAGTAATGAATCATGCTTTTGATGTATCTCAGCCATGTTTCACCTTGATCTTTTTATTCCTGTGTATGTCTTTGCCTGGACTTTCCTGATGGTTGCTAATCCTTGGCTGGGCTCAGATCTCTGTATTCTTGCCACCACCCGCCCACTGTCAGCACTAAGGGCAATGAGCGGACACCCTGTTTTGGAAACAATGCTGGTAACAACATTCTCAGGCTTTGTTGTTCTGAAACATCTAGGCCCAGCCAAGGTCTCCTATCACCCATTCACCAAAACAACAGAAGTTTTCAGGTCCTCTCATGAACACTTTTTTACCACTTATCACTAATGCATTTTATTAGTGAAGATTCACAGGGTTACAAGTAGAGTTGCCATGTTTAACAAATAAAAATAGAAGACACCCAGTTACATTTCAATTTCAGGTAAACAATAACTTTTTTAGGATAAGTATGTCCCACGCAATATTTGGAACATACTTACACTAAAAATTATTTGTTTATCTAAAACGCAAATTTAACTGATTATCCTTTATTTATATATGGCAAACCTGGTTACATACTGTAACAGGAAAAATAACAAACTGAAACTTACTCTCTTAGATAACTGGGAAGTCAAGAAGGTGGACTAGCTTCATGAACAGCCTGTTGGGACCTAAATGATATCACCAAGAATAGGATTTCCTCTTTTAAAAAAAAAAAAATCAGTATTTCAAATGCAAAAAAAAAAAAAGAAAAAGAAAAGGAAAAACAGAAAAAGACAGCTCAATAAGTTATGGAAGCATTACTCCTAAGAAGTTCTTCACAGGCATTTTTATCTCATCTAATTCCAACTACTAACTCAATTGTTCCTCTGGTGTTCAGAAAGATATACAAAATAACACAGATTAGGTAAATGACAAAGTCAAGGAATCCTGATTAATGAAAAAATTGAAGAAAAAAAATACTTATTCATACTTATATCTCACAAAACCAAACCCCATATTCTTTTTTTTCCCTTTAGCATTAATATAGTACCAACTTTGCTTTTGCTACATAAACATTACAATGTTGTTGTTAACTATAGTCTGTAAATTACATTAGTTATCTTTTTCCCTTGTATCACCACATTCTTAACACCTTGCAGTAGAACATTCCTGTATTTATATTATTAATCACAATCCTCATCTACTGCCAAAATCATTGTTATATATTCCCTGTGTTATCCTCCAGCTGTCTTCCCACTAACATGAATCTCCCGAGACTATTCATTTCAGCCACAATCACATCATAAATCAACAGTGTTTGTTACATTCATTGTAATTTGCCATCAAGTCTATTACCACATTCACATTTGAACTTATTAAGTTTTTCACCTACATCCAGCATCATCTCAACCTTTTCATCCCACATTCCATTTCCCACCAACCTACATTTAATGGTCCAACTCCATAAATCTATTCATTGTATTTAGTTCATACTAGTTAAGACCATACATTATTCATCCTTTTGTGCCTGGCTTATTTCACTCAAGATTCTTCATGTGCTTCCCCAATTTATTTCTTTTTACAGCTGCATAATATTCCATCATATGAATATACCATGTCTTGTTTATTCATTCATTGGTTGACCAACTTAGGTGGTTTCCATCTTTTAGCAATTGTGAATAATGCCACTGGGAATATTGGTGTGCAAAATTTCTCCATCAAGGTCAGACTCCTCTGAGTTGGCTACATTTTCAGATAGGTTCTGTACCGTGGTAGCAAGATAACTGCAGTTTTCCAGCCTCATATTCTTAAAATTATGAATCAGTAAAAAGAGAAAACTTCTTTTTCCAAAGGCTTCCATAAAACTCTTAAGATTCATTCCAATTGGATCAGCCTAGGTTTCCTGTCCACCCCAAAATTGATCTGTGTAGCCAGGCAAATGAGATGTACCAACTGGCTTTGACTGGGGCCAGTTGCTCACCACCAACCCCCCCCCCCCGCCCCCCCAAGACCACCATGGACTTAAGAAGGGAACAGGAGAAACAAAGAGCTGTTGCTGGAAGGGGAAACAGTTGCTGGGAAGACAGAGTATGAACTGGACAGCTCTCTTTGACTTCTACAGCAGCTTGCAAAGGCCTGGAGAGAGGCAATGTAGAATAAGATTAAGGCAGCATAGAAGGTAGCCCTCCCCTCTTTCAAATAGATTAGAATGTGTGCCATCAAACTACTGTTACAAACTATTGCCCAGAAGTATGCAGCTTCACTCTCTCTAGCTCCTCCTCCTGTTTCCTAGATGCCTCCCAATGTGCCTAGTTTGAGGAAACACATGAGGCAGTTTGAGTATAGTTGAATCTCAGAGGTGCAACTTCATGAGCACATGACAGTACTGATAGAAAAGGTTTTCAGGATGTCAAATGGTCCAGAGAGGCATCATCTACCACATGGCTTTTCTGTTTCTGTTTGCAAGAGCAATTGGCTTAGAATGTTGTGAATGCATAACCTACATTTTTTCAAGGATTGCTTCAGATTTGTTAAGGATTTTTAATGATACAGTTTCAAGGATTTCTTCTTTTTTAAATCAAATATGGGCAACTAGGAATTGCTTCAATAAAGATTCAACGAGCAGAACTAAATGAGGAAAAGAACTGCTAATAAACATCCTGGTTAGTGTTTCCTTTAAGCAAAAAGTTTAAAAACTAAAGTCCTAAGTGCGACGGTTTGCTCGGTCGGTAGAGGTAGGGTCTGGCTGCAGACGAGGGGTCGGTCCAGCTTGGGACGAGGGGTCAGTCCCACTTGGGACGAGGGGTCGGTCCGGCAGCAGACGAGGGGTCGGTCTCACAGGGGTTGCGCGGTTCGGCTGACGGGGTCGCCCAGCGAAGCCGGCGACGAGGGGGTCGCCCAGAGAAGCAGGCGACGAACTGGGGACAAGGGAGGCCAGGCCCTTGTCGGGGGCTCTCAGGACTGGAGGGCGCATGGCAGAAGAACTACCACGGAGACAAGGTAAACACGCAAGTCCAACTTTATTGAGGGAGAGGCAACAGTTTTATAGGGGCTGGGGAAGGCTGATTGGTCGAAGCCACGCCCTGTTCTGATTGGTTGCCGGAGAAAGGTCAGTGGGCGGTACTGGACGGGGGAGGGGTGGTGATTAGGGATTGGCTGTTGCTGTTGCTGGGGGAAGTGGCAGGGTTTAGTGATTGGTGGTGGCTGTTGCTGGGGTAGAGGGCAGACTTGAGTTTCCTGCCTTGCGCCTGGCTGTTGCTGCTGTGTGTGTGTGTGGGGGGGGGGAAGGCAGATTGAAATTTTCCGCCCTGTGCCTGCGCAGGGAGAAAGAAGAAGGGTGCCGCCCCACAGGCATCGTGTGGCGCTATCCGGGAGGAGGGGCGGCCGCGGAAGCATGGCTGCCGAGAAGGGGAGACCCGAGGGCACTCTGCGCCCATGCCGAGCTCCCTTCAGGGGTGGCGGTGAGTCCGACCAGCCACCCTATTATGGGGGCAGCGGCTTGGAATTAGGCCTACCGCGGCCGCTCCCCTGCCAGGCCAGCAAACCACACTTCAGCCCGAGGGGTGACCGCACCTAAGAAATAAGAAAGAAGCTCATTTCTCTTTCATGTAAAAGAGGTCTGGAGGGAGGTAGTCCAGATCTGATAGAGTATCTTCACAAAATCATCAGGAATGCATGCTCCTCACTTCTCTTTCTTTCTTAGTGTGTTGTCCCTCATAGACCAAGATGGCTACTTGAATTCCAGCTGTGATATCTACATTATAGCCAACAGGAAGGAGGAAGGAGCAAAGAGTATGCGCACATCTTCATTTACATCCCCTTGGCCAGAACTTAATCGTGTGTCCACATCTATCAGCAAAGGAGGCAGGGAAATGTCTTTATGGCCTTTTGCCCAGCTGAAAATTAGGGGTTCTAATAGTTTAAAAAAAAAATTAAAAAAGAAAAGTTATTAGTAGCAAATAGAAAGTTTGGAGGCAAAGACAAATAAAAAACATTTCCTATTATAAGAGTGAAACATTGGAATATTTTATGAGAGATTTAAAAATAAGGCATTGAGCAAAGATACCAAACCTGAAGCAAATAAATGTTAAACCCTGAACAATTTATGTTCCACGTTTTCTTCCCATCTTTATTAATATATCATTTTGTATAGTTATAATCAATGTCTACTCGCTATTTGAGGGGTTGTAATTAAATGGTATTTCCTATAAGCATTGTCATATTTGGTCATAATTCACAGATTAGTAATGTTTAATAGTCATTGCATATTAATTTAACATACTTTTAAAAAGTGAAGCAGGATTTAGATGAAGTGAGAGTGGCATAATGTTGACACTTGTTGAAGTTTAGATGATAGGTAAAGAGGATTCATTATTCGCTCTACTTCTATGCACGTCTTGAAAATATCCATCATAAAAAGTTTTAATCTATATATTATAGTTTCCTTAAATGTAAGTTAATGTTTTAAGGAAAGAATAGACTGCTGAATTTTATTTTTGTAGTCAAAATACTTGGAGAATAGAAGGAAGATGGTAGAGAACACTCCAACTTTCTTCCTTTTCTCCTTGCAGCTAAACCAGTTTCACTCTGGAGATTGACCTCAATCGAAAAAGCTAATTACAAGACTTTTTGTTCAAGAACAACAATGCTGAATTGTACTTTAAAATGGTTAGTTTCCACAAAATACTACACTCTTTCATGAGTTTTCCTGGTTAGAACAAATCTAAAGAAAGGCCTGTACGTGATTCATCATCCCCCTGCAACTCCTGCCACTAAATGTTTATCGAGGCCCTGTTAGGAGCTATTCTGGGGCTACAGAGATGAGTAAGACACTGTCACTTCTCCCCAAGCAGCTCATAGTGTACTAAAGAAATAGACACATAAATAGTTATAAAGTAATGTGGTTAGTATAAAGACAGAACTATAAACAACATATCATGTCTATTCATGAAAGAGGATTGTTACAAAGTATGAACCCAGAAAAGCAGTAACAGGCCAGAAAAAAATGGTTCAATTGAAAATGTTCCTTTAATTGAAAGAAGCATAATGCCAAATGAAATTATATAGTTGGATGTAGGTCAATTATGTACCCTATTAACTACAGCTACAAAAATGCTTTAAAAATGAAAGGAATTTGTAAATGTTAATATATTCAACATATTTTAAATGTTAATAAGACTTTACCACAAATTCTTCAGCACAATCCAAAGAAATGTGATTTTTATTGAGAAAAGGTCATTAACTAAGTCAGTGGAAGATGGTAGAAAAGTTTTTCAAATACGTATGCCATTTAAATTGTTAAATGAGTCTTTATAAATGTAGCCATTAGTGCAATGGCTGGGTCAGGAAAAAAACTGTGAATGAATGAATGAATGAATCAAAGATAGTGAAAACATTTGGGTTTTAGTCTTGGCTTTGCCCTAAAGTAGGTCAGTTACACTCCCTGGGATTTTATTTCTTAAACCAGTAAAATTAGGATTTATCCAGGGTTTCAAATGTTAATTAGTCATATAAACCTTTGTTTAAATGAAGTATTAAATATTACTTAGAAACTTGATATATAACACAGGGCTAAGTGGAGGTGGCCATGTTGTTTCTGTTTCCAGCCAAATAATGAATGACCCTAGTATTGCATGCTATTTAGTCATAGAATAACACTTGAGGAAATATCAAAGAAAATGTAAACCCCTCTGTGGAGTTAGAAGGTAGAGAAAGTAGGACACTTTGAACTGGTCAAGCTTGGTATCATTTCTGAGAAGCAGGAGCAAAACACAGAGCAGCTCTTTATTCTGATTCACTTTTAGATTAGATTCCTAAAATGGAGAGAATGTAAATTAGCTTAGGCCCAAAGTTAGGCCTTCTAGAAGAATCCAAGGGGCAATATTACCAGGTTCAGAGAGTTGATTTTTCTCAGCCAAAATATCAAGGGGAAGAACTCCAGGTTTAAGAAAGTCATGCCTGTTAATATTACCCAGCCCTCCCTGCTGATAACAGATGTGGCTATAATGGGAGCTGATTGAACAAAAACACATTTCCCCAACTTTGAACCTCAAGCACATTTTCCATCATCTGTAACAGACTGAAACGCTGGCTCAGAGCAGATGCTTTTCTTTGCTCTTTTTGTGGGCATTGCTTCAAGCATTCGTTGTGAAAGGAGAATCGATGGTCTCCACTGCCAAGTGTCTGAAGATGTCAGGACTGCAGACAATTCCTCTCTCTTGCTTATAGGAACTGCTTTGGGGCCGGTACTGCAAAAGCCTTTTTATTTATACAAATCCTCCCTCAGATAACACTAAGTACACGTTTCCCAGAGAGAGGCTCCAGAGAGCTGAGCATTGCTGAGCTGGACATTAACAGTCTTATGACTTATTCCTTGGCCAAAACCACCTCCATAATGCTCAGCCTTGAACTTCATCAGTCAAGATCGTGTGCAAAACCACATACCATCTGGAAATAGCCCTGAGGAACTCATGCAATAAGAGACTGAACCCCAAAACTTAACTCTCCTGAAGCCAAGCCACCCACAACTGATTACTTTGTCAACTCTTATCATTTTTCTGGAAAGGAGGTTGAGAAGTAACTAGGCAAACACTAAGTAAGTAAGTCAGCATAAGAGGCCTGATCTGAGTTGCTGGCTTCCAATTCTTGTACTTAATAATCTAGTCCAGTTACTTCTTTGTACAAATTTACTCCTGTAGACTGTGGGTGTAAACCATTGTCAACAGTATACATTTTATAGCAACAAGTTCCTAACCGTATAACATTACACTTTTCTCAACACAGCCCTTAATGCTGAGAGAGTAAACGTGTGTCTCGGAAGAACATCTGTAGCCTTCATTTGGGCTTCTGGCAGAACAGAATCTGATTTTCCAATGAATCAGTATTAGCTAAGATGTTTGTCATTATATATTCCCTGGAGCTCTCTATGCTTTGTCAGGTCAGCTTTTGTCCTTTCTAGCCTGAAATCCTTTTTAGGGAGCTTGAGTTACACTGTGACTGTGAAGTCACCCAGGAAAGCTCTTGTTTAGACTGGAATTAAGGCCCCTGATTAGATACTTAAGCCCTCCCTGACCCTTGTCTAAACTCTCAAGGACTGAGCTCACCAACTAGTGCTATAGCACATCCAAATTATGTCTACTAAAGATGAACTTTAGTCCTCCAGAAAAGCATCCTTTAAATATTGTGTAGTCTGGCTACAGGGCAATGTCCACAGTATGATCCATATTTTGTTACATATGCAAAGACTGGAAGGAAATTCCCCAAATGATAACAATGGCTTTCTCAGGATAGTGAAAATCTGTCTGATTTTTATTTTCTTCCTTATTCTTCTGTATTTTCAAAAATTTCTACAACAAACAGACATTGCTCTTATAACAGGAAAAAGGATGAAAGTTTGCAGTCGGTGTTTTAAATGTGATGTGGGTATAACGCCATAGCCAACATAGAATTTACTTTCTGAAGTGTTTAGGTTCCCAAACCTACACTGTTTACTGAATTTTCTAAAAGAGGTTCTTATCGCCATCTTCCAGTTTCTCAGAAAATTATATCAACCTTCTACTTCAATTCAATTGTGGAGACAACTTAGGAAACAGTTGCAAAGTTTTCAAGTTTTCAAATGGTCCTGCTAATTAAGTGGAACCAGCAGAAAATGATGCTTACTTTTAATTGATTATAAAATATGCATATTATCAAAAGGATCATTACTGCTGACATTTTGTTATATTTCTCTTCTCTTTTTCCACTGAGTTAATGCAAAAAGTCACTACAGTGGGTGTCCATTGCTAGGGTGCCCAGGGATGCTGCACTGGTCACCCCTCCTTGGGAGGGAAAACCCAAGACTATGGCCCTCTTTCTCAGCACATCAGCGGGGACAGGAATGGGGCTGCAGAATTTTGTTCTCCACACTAGTTCTCTTTAACTCAGAGGGGAAGGGGGTGTTCAGTGAACTCACAGGCTAGATATTAAGCTGCCCATATAACTCTGACATTGTACTAGGTTCTGGTGGTCCAAAGATAAATACAGTTGCTTTTGAAATAAAATGTGAACAACTAATAAAAATAACTACATGCAGAGGACTTTAGTAGATGTAAGCTTAGACTTCAGCTAAGAGAGGAAAGCAGGGAAGCAGACTTGGCCCAGTGGTTAGGGCGGCCGTCTACCACATGGGAGGTCCACGGTTCAAACCCCGGGCCTCCTTACCCCATGTGGAGCTGGCCCATGCACAGTGCTGATGCATGCAAGGAGTGCCCTGCCACACAGAGGTGTCCCCACGTAGGGGAGCCCCACACGCAAGGAGTGCGTCCCGTAAGGAGAGCCGCCCAAGGCGAAAGTTCAGCTTGCCCAGGAGTGGCACTGCACACACGGAGAGCTGACACAACAAGATGATGCAACAAAAAGAAACAGATTCCTGTGCCGCTGACAACAGAAGCGGACAGAGGAGAACACGCAGCAAATAGACACAGAGAACAGACAACTGGGGCTGGGACGGGGGGTGGGGAAAGGGGAGAGAAATAAATAAATCTTAAAAAAAAAAAAAAGAGAGAGAGAGGAAAGCAGAGGAAACAGCTGGGGGAAGGCTCACACAGACTCCTGGATGCCTCCATTTACTGAGTTCTTAGGAGTCCTAACTTCTGGGGTGAACCAGCGCACGCTGTGAACCCAATTCTACCATTTACTGGCTACAAAATCATGAAAAGTTTCCTAAAACTCCCTGACTGACCCCACCTTCTACATAGTGTTCCTTTTTTGTAATTAGGCAAGTTGTAGGTTTACAGGAAAATCACGCATGAAACACAGAGTTCCCACATTCCACCCTATTTTCAATACCTTGCATCAGTGTGGTATATTTGTTACAATTCATGAAAGAACATTTTTATAATTGTACTATTAACTATATCCATCATTTACAATAGAGCTCACTGTTTCTATTGCACATTCTATGTTTCTTTTTAAATTTTTATTCTAGTAACAGAGATACAACCTGAAATTCCCCCCCTTAACCATGTTTACATATATAAATCAGTGCAGTTAATTACGTTCACAATGTTGTGCTGCCACCACTACCATTCATTGCCAAACCTTTATAATCAACCCAAATAGAAACTCTGATGACTTGAGATAAGATCCAGTAAAGACTTTAGCCCAGTGTGAGGCACACAATGAGCCCTCCTGGGAATGACACCAACATCCCTTTCTGCAGTTCTTTCTGACCAACTTCCTCCACAACGATCATGAACTGGCACCATCTCCAGTCCCCAGGGGGATGAGAGCCTATAAGTGAAGAGGGGAGGGCCTGATGACTCAACACGGCTGCCTAAGCAGGTCTGAAGAGGGATAAAGTGGCCAAGTCGCAGAACTCTAGTCTGTTTCTCCAAATGCGCTGGTTGGGGGAGAGGAGGCAGATATGAGCAGTTTTGAACAATGACTGGCCTGTGAGTTCACTTAGCCTGGCCTGGCTTGTGCCTCTGCTGTAAACTTGGCAAGCACAGTAAGGTGACTTGGAGTTATGCACCCCAGAAAAACACGTTCTTAATCGTAATCCATTCCTGTGAGTGTGATCCCTTTGGAAATAGGACCTTTTTTGAAGATGTTATTTCTAGTTAAGATGTGGCCAACTAAATCAGGATGGGTTTAATCCTATTACTGGAGGCCTTAGAGAGAAGGCCACAGGGTAAAAGCCACAGAGAAAGAAACTGGAAGTCAACAGAACCCTGAAGAGAAAGGAGAAGATGCCGCCACGTGCATTGCCATGTGACAGAAAAGCCAAAGACCGAAGATTGCTGGCAGCCAGCCACGGAGCTCCGCAGTCTTCAGGGAGAAAGCACTGCCTGGCTGATGCCTGGACTTTGAACTTCTAGCCGCAAACCCATGAGCCAATAAATTCTTGTTGTGAAGCCAGCCTGCTGTATGGTATTTGTTTTAGTGGCTGGGAAACTAAGACAGGCAAGGAATACCACCATTAAGTGGCAGCGAGTTATAGCATGGACACTATCAATGCCAAATTAACTCTTCTATTAACCAGCATCATTCCACCTGGACTAAACACACTATTACCTTATTTGTTCAGATGGAAGAGTGTGGGGAGGAGAAGTGTATTTATTGTGCTGCTTCTAAGTACTGGGCACTGTGCGTGACACCTCCACACAGCGTCTCATAGAGCTGACACAACCATCCTGTAAGGTATTTAGATACAATATGTGCTAACCCAACTCCTGAAGGGCAGGGGTCAGGGAAGCTACAAGGCCAAAGACCACACTAGCACATAATCAGACATGAGATTCATTTACTGGGACTTAAGGACAGGAGAGATTTTCCAGTGGTGTCAGGCCAGATAATGGAAGTAGCACTCCACAAAGAGGCGGGAAAATGAGGGGCAATATATAGGGTCTCAGAAAAAAGATGTTTCATAACAGAGTTACATAAATAGAGTCTGGTGACACTATTGTAGGAAGGAATTGTACAGCTTGGAGAATATTACAGTCTACTCTACCTTCTGTATTATTTCCCTGTGTTACATTTTAACTTGTGTCCTGGGATATGAGGACTGCAGGCCAAATTTCCCTAAGGGAGGGGACTTACTGGATCACCAAAAATATCATCATCCTGACCCTACAGAGGAAGACATTGAGGTTCCTGACGTGAAGAAACTTGTTCCAGCTCACAGGATTAGCAATGAGTGAAATGGGGTTGAAACTATCTGCTATCCAAGAAATTGCCCCCAACTCTTATAGTTTCAATGATCCAGAATAGCACCAAGAACTACAAAGTCTCTTAAAAGGCAGCTGAAGTACACAGCATCGACTTTATGTACTAAAATAAGTATATTTTATTCATAGGCAATCTCCCAGGGCCTTACTCAGAAGATTTTTCACCTCTGCATAACTCAGGAGAAATACTGTTTCCTCCGAGATATAAGTAAATCTCATTGATTCCCAATGGTACTTCCCAAAAGGAAGAGTTCAGTTCAGGACATGCCTGTAGGATCACTTGGAACCTACTTTGTCTTGATTCCTCTTCCCAATCAGTCCTCTTACCTCAAGCTGCCCCACAACCTCCCCTGCCATGTCATCAGAGGTTATAGAGAGAGGATAGTTTTTGAACTCTAGTTCTAAGGCTTAAAGAGCAGAAAGGTTTATCATGATTTCCAGTGTTAGAAATGAAGAAATAAGTTTGCAAACTCAAATACTAAGGAAGATCAGGCCTAGCTCAAATTTACATAGGAATGGAGAATCCCTTTCTGAGCGAAGTCTATTAAATAATTTACTGGAAAGAGGCCTTTTGAAAATTGGCAAATGTGATTTTAAAAGTGAAGATGTAGAGGGGGTAGAGCCAAGATGGCATCACAGTAAGGAGTTCTTGGAGTCTGTTCGTGAAACAGGGCAGTTGGTGGTCACCCAGACCTACCTAAAGCAACTGTTTGGAGGACCCAGGAGACCAGAGGACTATCCTTGAGAATGTGGCAGGAGGAGACTGCCCATCTGCACAGAGGAATAATTTGAGTAGAGCCCTCCACACCACAGAGATTGGTGCCCATTGCATGCAAGCCGCCTCGCAAGCTATTCTGTGGTTGGAGTTGAAGTTCCACTTCCCCCAATAAAAATGAGAAGAAAACATGGTGTGGCACCAACTTCAGCTACTGATTAGTGGATTCGGCAGGATGAAGTAGAATCCTAGGAACAACTAAACTTTGAGCTTGTCCAAGTCAGAGGGAAGCCGGTGGCCGCCATTTTGACTCCACCCTGGGCACAAGGGGAAGCAGCACTGACTGAAAATCATAGTGCTTGTGAAGACTGGCTTCTTTCCACCCGGGTTGGATTGCAGGTGTACCCTAAACCCCAGTCCCACCTCTGGCAGGGAGAAAGCTGGGAGGACCTGCACCACCTCTCTGGGAAACTGCAAGCCATGCTTCAGAGGTGCGCAAGCCACCTCAGGAGCTATTCTGTGGCTGGAAATGGGAACTCCATTTCCCATAAATGATAGAGGAAGAGACAGATGTCCACTGATCTCACCTACTGATTAGTGGATTTGACTGGTTAAAGTATAGTCTTAGAGACAGCTGGGGTCTGAGCATGTCCAAGCAGGAAAGAGTCCAGTAGCTGCCATTTTGACTCTGCCCCCCAGCATGAGAGGAAGCCGGGCTGACTAAAATCCAGTGAAGTTAGGGACGGGCTTTCTTCCACCAAGATCGGACTGCAGCCCTGGCCTAGACTCCAGCCCTACCTCCAGCAGAGAGGAGCTGACTCCAAGAGCTCCTTACTCTGCTGCCATCTTGGCTTCACCCCCTCTACATCTTCACTTTTAAAATCATGTTTGCCAATTTTCAGGACCTGCACCAGGCTCTCCAGGCAACTGCAAGTGCTCTCTGATGGCACAGGCTAAATAGTCAGACATCTGGGGCTGCATCCCTGCACCCCAAGAGAATAGGAGAGGAGCTGGGTATCCTTTGCCTCTCCAGGGAATGGCAGAAGTTTTCAACCCACATAAACAGTTTGTTGAGTGCCTTTGAGCCCATCGCCACCCCTGTCCCCCCACAGGATAGGAGGGGGCTGGTGTTGCCTCAACCTCTCAGGGCAATTTCAGACAGTTTTGGGCTGCACAAGCCTGACTATTGGGCACCTGTGGCTCCACCTCTATCCCCAGTAAGACAAAAGACAGGCTGTGTTTGCCCAGCCTCTCTAGGTAACTGCAGGTGCTTTTGGCCCAACAGCCTGGACTGGTGGGAACGTGTGGGCCCACTGTCACCCCCCAATAGGAAAGAAGGGGACTGGTCTTTCCACAGCCTTTTTGGGCAACAGCAGACCTTCAACCTGCATGGACTGGACTATTGGATGCCTATGAATCCACCCCCACCCCCAATAGGATAGAAGGGGTTTGGTGTCTCCACAGCCTCTCTGGACAATGGTGGGTACTTTCAGCCAAGAGGCACTGAACTGTCGGGTGCCTGTAGATCCGACCCCATGCCTTAAGAGGAAAGAGGGGGGCTGGTGTTTCCTCAACCTCTCCAGGCAATGGCAGGTATTCTCAGCCTAAAGGGACTGAACTGTTGAGAGCCCATACAACCACCCCCACCGCCCAATAGGGTAGGAGGGGGCTGGTGTTTCCTCAGCCTCTGCAGGCAATGGTGGGTACTTTCAGCCTACAGGACTGAACTGTTGAGCATTTGTGGTTCTGTTCCCACCTCCTAAAGGGCAGAAGGGACAGTACTCCCTTAGCGCCTCAGGGCAACTGCAGGCATATTTGGCCCACAGAGATTAGATTGTTGGACACTCCAGGGGGTCTATTCCCACTCCTGGCAGGGAGAGGGTCTGGTGCTACATCAGTTTACCTGAGCAACTGTGGTCATTTTGAACCCACACAGCATAGATTTCTGGCCAAAACTAGAGTTCCATACCTGCCTAAGATCAGTGTCTCTGGGTGACAACAGTCTTGTTGTCCCCAACTTGACACATGGCTGCAGCTCTGGCCCTACTCTTGACAGAGGAGAAAGATGGGAGAAACTTCATCACTTCCTGGGGCAATGTGGGCAGCTTCAGCCTCCATAGCTTACAGCACCAACTACATCCTTGGCTCCTACTACACAACCAGCAAGGGAGAAAAGATAAGAAATCCCTAAACTAAAGGGAGAAACTGCACCTAGAATAAATACATCTAGCAAGCCAGATGTGGAAACACCAACAGTTTATTCAACAAATGGTGTTGGGAGAACTGGATATCCATAGCCAAAAGAAAGAAAGAAGACCCCTACCTCACACCTTATACAAAAATTAACTCAAAATGGATCACAGACCTAAATATAAAAGGAAGTACAATAAAGCTCCTAGAAGAAAATGTAGGGAAACATCTTCAAGACCTGGTGGTAGGTGGTAGAATCTTAAGCTTTACACCAAAAGCACAAGGAATGAAAGAAACATGGATAAATGGGACCTCCTCAAACTTAAACACTGCTGTGATTCAAAAGACTTCATCAAGAAGATGGAAAGGCAGCCCAGTTGATGGGAGAAAATATTTGGAAACCACTTATCTGATAAGGGTTTGATTTCCATTCTATATAAAGAGATCATACAATTCAACAATAAAAGAGCAAGCAATCCAATTCTTAAAATGGGCAAAAGATTTAAATAGACATTTCTCTAAAGAGGAAATACAAATGGCCAAAAAGCATGTGAAAAAATGTTCCATATCACTAGCTATTAGGGAAATGCAAATTAAAACAACAATGAGATATCATCTAACACCACATAGAATGGCCATTATTTTAAAAAGCAGACAATAAGTGCTGGAGAGGATGTGGAGAAATAGGAACATTCCTTTACTATTGGTGGAAGTGTAAAATAGTGCAGCCTCTGTGAAAGACAGTTTGGCAGTTCCTCAGGAAGCTACATATAGAACTGCCTTATGATCCAGTAATTCCTCTACTAGGAATATATCCAAAAGAACTACAAACTATGACACAAACAGACATCTGCACACCAATGTTCATAGCAGCATTGTTTGCAATTGCCAAAAGATGGAAACAACCCGAGTGTCCATCCACCAATGAATGGATAAACAAAATGTGGTATATACATATGATGGAATACTATGCTGCAGTTCAAAGAAATGAAATTGGGACATATATGATAACATGGATGAGTCTTGAAGACATTATACTAAGTGAAGTAAGCCAGACACGAAAGGACAAATATTGCATGGTCTCATTAATATGAGCTAAATACCAATAAGAAACACGTGGAATTAAAACCTAGAGTATATGTTATTAGAAGATAAGAGGAGGGTTGAGAAGAACTATGGATGCTTAATATATGTAGAAGTTCTAATTAACTTGACTGTAAAAGCATGGAGATGGATAGAGTTCATAGTATAGTGAGTAGCAACTGGTTTATAAATGGGATTGTGGCTGGAAAAGGTAGTATGGGGAAGTAAATGTCAGTAGAAAGAAAGCTAAAAAATAATCCAGTGACTGAATAACACAGTGAACCCAGATGCAGTTGAGAATTGTGGTTAAGGGTACAAATGCAAAAGAGTCCTTCTGTGAGCTAGAGCAGATGTACATCACTATTGCAGGGGGATGGGAATATGGAGAAACATGGGAAAACTACAATTGGTGTGACCTATAGACTGTGTTTAACAGCAATACTATAATACTCTTTCATCAATGCCAAAGCTGTACTGTTTTGATAATGGAGGTGTATGGAAAAAGTGTGCCAAATGTATGCTATGGATCATGATTGGTGGTAATAGTCTGATGAGATTGTCTCATAATCTGTAACAAATGTTCCACCAAGGTTTGGAGTTGTATGGGAAATCTACACTTCTGTACAATTGTTTTGTAAGTCCACAATATCTGTAATAAAAATACATTTTTAAAAATATATAGTATGGGTTGGGGAGGAAATACACCAAATGTAAGATAAGGACTTTAGTTGGTAGTAATATTTTGATGATGTTCTTGCACAGTTTGTAACAAACATTTCACACCAATGCAAAGAGTTGGTGGAGGGGTGATGTATGAGACCCCTATGTGATGTTATGTATGTTTATTTTGTAAGTTCACAATCTTTACTATACATTTATTGTTTATATATGTTCATGTATGAATGATACACTTCAATAAAATTTTTTTTTTTAAAAAGTGAAGACATATTCTTTAATTTTCCATTCCTGGAAGGATATATGGAAATTCGTTTTTGGTATGAGATCAATAATACATGAACTATGACGTGGACCATTGACCACGAGGTGCAGCAATGCTCAGAGATGTATTCACCAAATGCAGTGAATGTGTCATGACGATGGAGGAGAATGTTGCTATGGGGGGAGTAGTGAGGTGGGGGGGGTTATATGGGGACCTCATATTTTTTTAATGTAATATTAAAAAATGAATTAAATATAAATAAATAAATAAAAATACAAAAATACAAAAATAAAATACAAAAAAAATACTTGAAGAATTTTTGAAAATTTTAAACCTGATGCTTACCTTATCTTCTTTTCTTATTTTCATAGAGCCTATGTTGCTCAGCATAACTCACTGCTCACCTCATACTTACCATAAAATTGGAACCAATTTGGAGCATGATCATTAAGCGTTCTGTGGATCTTGCAGAGGAAATAATTTTTAAATCTATTTTTAAAAAAATCATTCCCAATAATATCTATTAGAGCCATTTTAGAAAAAATGAATTTTGGTACTTAGGAAATCCAGTTCATCGTATTTGTGAAGAGATAAAGCCAACTTCAATAAAACTGAAAGAGCCAGCAATGAGCCAGGACAGTCACAGACATAACCAAGAGTTTTGCCAAAAACTTCTGAAAGGAGCAGTTGAGAGTTACTGCTTTTAAAGTGACTTCTTATAGTTTAAATAGGGAAAAATTTGTTTTCAAAGCCAGAGTCATAGGTTAAGTTTAAGTTTTCATAATTTAAGCAGCTAGTATAGGAACTTTAGTAGATACAGCATCAGAAGTAATCAGTATTTTCCATTGGAGTCACTTTCTTTTCTATTCAACATTCAAAATACTCACTTTAAACGAGTTGTTATGAGAACTGTGTATTTGTTCTTTTAGACAAGCAATTTTCAGGCGATGGGTTATTTTTGCTGTAAAAGTTTAGAAGTTTACAGTTGCCTAAAAATCCAACCTTGCCAAATTTTGGCATGCCTTGTTTCAGCTCTCTCAGAGAAGATTTATTTATGAGGATAATTTGCTATAATGACATTTTATGAGGGAGGAAGTTTTTCACAAGAATAATTTCAGAAACAAAGTCAGTGATGCCTAGATGAGCTGTATTATGTCTTGGGATTACTGCTTTTTCCTCTTTTGTGATCCTTCCCTGTTTTACTCCACTTGATTCTAATGGTTATTAAGTAACCTTGGAATGAATACCAGGATTTTGCACAGCATTTCATAAATCACAGACACAAACCCCATAATCAGAAATTAAGTTAGCTGGGCAAGCACAGAAAGAAACAAATGAAAAAACAAGGAACTGGAAGAGGATGTGTGCAGAGTAGATATTTCTGAAACCCTTCTTAGTAAGCAGAGGTGGGGCTAGGATGGGGGAGGTCAGTTTTTTACTATAATAATGCATTTTTTTGTGCATAAAGATGTCTCTGGCAGTGACGAGTTGGGAAGGGTCCATCCGCACACGCCAGTCTCTTATCTTTTGCAACCAAGGAATAGACTCTTGGAAGATGGTCACCTGAAACAGGGAGGGAGGTGGGGGAGGGCAAGGTAAAGGAGCAGAGTCTGAAGCCCCAGAACAGGAAAAAGTACAGTTATGAGAGGTACACATCATCTTGACCTTGGCCAAATGACCTGCTCAGATACACAGTGACCCTGTTCTCCCCAAGAGACCCATAGTCCATGTGCCATTGTTCGGTTTATAGATAATGCAAGAGAAAGGTCATCCTCCTTAAATAAGCATGTTTTCTGTGTCCTGAATGAGCCTGAATTTTGCATTTTGTTGTCATATGGGCAGGGGTGAAGGCTACAAAGAAAACATGCTTGGAGAATCACTAATGTGAATGGTTAAGAGCACAAAGCCCAGATGGCATGGGCTCAAATCTTGACTGCTACTTAAGGCTGTAAAATGTTGGACAAACTTCTTTAACTTCTTTGTGCCTTAGTCTCCTCATTTGTAAAATGGGGATCGTAACATTACCTGCCTCATTGAGTTCTTGTGAGGATCTAATAAATTGCTATGTGTAAAATGCTAAGTCTATAATTAATACTATGTGTGAATCACTCTTTACTGAGTACCTAATATGTACTGGGTTAGGTGCTTTCATATAATATTTTATTTAATTGTTATAACAAACTTAAAAGGTAGGTAATATTTTCATATTATTTTATTTTCATTTCATTCTTTTTTTTTTTCATTTTTATTTATGGCTAAAGACATTGAGGTTCAGAAAATTGCTCAGGTATGCACAGACAAGTGGCCTAAATGGAGTTGTCAAATCCAGGTATGTCTGCTCCAGCATTAGCCCAAACACCATTTGTGCTCCCAACGCACTTCTGCTGTTATTTTCTAAATACCTGCATTACAATCTAGGCTAGGGGCTCTTAACCTTTTTTGTTCCATGGACCGCTTTGCCAGTCAGATGAAAATCATGGATCCCTTACTAAGTCCACACTATACTGTGTATTATTTAATAAATATATCACACCCACACCCACATGTCCCCACAAGAATAATGTTTTCTTGAATTTCAATTCAGGCTCATGGACCATTTTTTTTTTTTTTAGATTTATTTAATTTATTTACTTCTCTCTCCTTTCCCCCTATTGTCTGCTCTCTGTGTCCATTTGCTGTGTGTTCTTCTGCATCCACTTGCATTATCAGGCAGCACTGGGAATCTGCATCTCTTTTTTGTTGCATCATCTTGCTGCATCAGCTCTCTGTGTGTGACGCCACTCCTGGGTGGGCTGCACTTTTTTCACACTGGGCAGCTCTCCTTTCAGAGTGCACGCCTTGCGTGTGGGGCACCCCTTTGCTGGGGCGCCCCTGCGTGGCACAGCACTCCTTGCGCGCAGCAGTATTGCAAGTGGGCCAGCTTACCACATGGCTCAGAAAGCCCTGGGGATCAAACCCTAGGCCCTCCATATGGTAGATGGACACTCTATCAGTTGAGCTGCTTCACTCATGGACCCTTTGTTAAGAGCCCCTGGTCTAGACCGTGACATTTCCAGTTAGCTTTATTGATTAGAAAATTACTCCTCTCCATCATCATTTGTCTAACATTTAAAATTAAGAAACAGCATTAGATAAATTAGACACCTGAAATTGAGTCACTCTGGACCTTGGGAGTAAGCCCTGATGTCAGGGGTTTTGGTGCAGCTGGAAGAAAGAGAACAGTTGCTCCTTCCTTCCCTCCTTCTCTCCTTCTCTTCCTTCCTTCCTTCTTTCCTCTTTAGGTCTCATAAAAATTAGAGACATGAATTAAATGTAAACTCTAAAACCACTGACTTTATAATTTGGTAATAAATAAATAAATATGTGCAAACATCAGCCTGTAATACAAACCAGAATATGATAATTTAAAAATTCTTAAGGGTATTAAAAAACAGCATCAATTGTTAGATGCCTATGTGGTAGAGCAAACATAATAAAAAGTTAATTGTAGAATCTAGGTAATGAGTATATTGGTTTTCACTACACAATTCATTGAATTTTTCAGTTTATTTTATTATGAAAACATTCATAATAAAATTTGGGGAGTGAGAGAAAGAATCTGTAAGACAATAGCCAAAAGGTGGAAACAACTGAAGTGACAATCAACAGAGGAACACAAAAATAAAATACGGTATATCCCTACAACAGAATATTATTCAGTCATAAAAAGGAATGAAGTTCTGATGCAGGCTATAAGATGGATGAACCTTGACAACATTATGCTGAGGGAAAGAAGCCAGACCCAAAAGATCACATATTATATGATTCCATTGACATGAAATATCCAGAGTAGAGACATCAAAAGAGACAGAAAGTAGATTAAAGTTTACCAAGGGCTGGGGAAGCAGGGAATAGGGAGTTATTACTTAATGGGTAAAGAGGGTCTGTTTGGGGTGATGAAATGTTTTGGTAACAGATGATGGTGATAGCAGCACAACATTGTGAGTGTAACTGATGCCATTGAATTGTACACTTAAAAATGGTTAATACAGCAAATTTTATGTTATATATATGTTATCACAATAAAATGTTACCAAAAAAAAATTTTAACAGAGGGATGATCAGGGATGCTCAGGCATTACAGAGAGGTATGAGCTGCTCCTTGAAGAATGAGAAGGAATTTGATAGAAAAATGAGGAGGATATTCCAGGTGTGAGGAGAGCCCCAAACATAAGAAAGTCCTAGCTTGAAGAGGGGTAGAAGGACACAACAGGAGACAAGACCAAAAAGAAGGTCTGGAACTTGATCTTAACCATATCCAGTTGGGCAGGTTGTACCCGGCACAAAGGAATCCAGCCAAGTGGAGGGTGGGGTGAAACCCAGTCCTCCATCAGCTCACCAGCCTGTGCCCAGGACTGCTACCACCCAGAGGAAGGGGCACCGTCTCTAATTTGCACCAAGACACCATACGGGCTAGTGGAACCTCAGTCTTGCTGGTCTTAAATGTCACTGCAAGGAGTTGGATCTTTATTCTGTAAGCAATGGAAAGCCCTTGTGTATTTTTGAAGAGGTTTAAAGGATCTTAAAAAAATACAACTTGAATAATGAGAATAATAGCAAAATGGATATTTAGTGTACTTTCCTGTGGTGCCCACTATGTTTCAGGGATATTCTCATGTATTCAGAAAGGCCTCTGAGAGATCAATTCTTCTAACATGTAAGCAAATGAATCACAGAACTGTTAGATGAATTTTTTTAAGAACCTGTAGTCCATGTCAGATGCAAACCTAAAGCCTAGCTCTCCAGATGCTCGGCCTAGAACTCTTACCTCCCTGTTGTTTATGATTTAGCATTCCTGTGAGGATCATTAATGCAATATCTGCGTGAGTGCTTGGATGAAAGTGCAAAATAAAACAGAAACAAACACATACACGTATAATCTAGGAAGGAAAGTCAACTTGTGTTTCCTCATGCTCATTTTTAAGACATTCTTCATTTTTCCATTTATAACAAAAGAAACTCTTTAGACCTTCTAAGGAGATAAAGCTAAAACTGTAAAGCAAGTTCAAGATTGTGAACAAAAATGTCAACAAACTTTCTCTCTTGCCAACTCTGACATATTTCCATCTGTCTCTATGTTAAATAACATAGCACTTACCCAACAGTCATTAAAGGCTGTATGCCCTCAGGAAGCAGCAGTGTCTTGAGTCTTGCCTAGGTATGGACCAAATTTCCACCCACGGAACACTGAAAGTCATGCAAATTCCAAAACAGAAATTTTTAAGAGGAGGCTTCGTCTTGGTGGATTTCCAACATCAGGCAAGGACCTCAGGTCAAAGTCCAGCTGGCCTGGTGTTGAGGGGTGAAGAAGCTATAAAGGAAATAGGGAGTCACAGAATACAAAGAGTGGAAGGAAACATAGGTTTCTGTAACCTACACATACATCTTTTTTTTTTTTTTAAAGATTTATTTATTTTATTTAATTCCCCCCTCCCCCAGTTGTCTGTTCTCTGTGTCTATTTGCTGCATCTTGTTTCTTTGTCCGCTTCTTTTGTTGTCAGTGGCACGGGAAGTGTGTGTGGCGCCATTCCTGGGCAGGCTGCACTTTCTTTCGTGCTGGGCGGCTCTCCCTAGAGGGCGCACTCCTTGCACGTGGGACTCCTCTACGCGGGGGACACCCTGCGTGGCAGGGCACTCCTTGCACGCATCAGCGCTGCACGTGAGCCAGCTCCACACGGGTCAAGGAGGCCCGGGGTTTGAACCGCAGACCTCCCATGTGGTAGACGGACGCCCTAACCACTGGGCCAAGTCCGTTTCCCTACATCTTTTTTTTTAATACCAAAAGATAAAGATTTATTTTGAATTTTTACCAAAAATACAAAAATAATACAAATATCATGGTGATTTGCCAAAGGCTTAAAATTTTTCTTAATGTTATCTTGCTCTTCCAAAATATTTTGTTTTGAAATAGGCAATAATTTAAAATCTGTATTACAAAATATTATACAAACCAAATCCCAAGGATTTCACATTTGGCCGGCATTTTGTTATACTGAGTTTTTAAAAAAGCAACCTTTATAAGTTTTGAGATTAGATGACATTGCTCTTTTAATGAACAGAGAATACCATTTCAGTCCTTAAATCCAAATAAGTCATCTCTGGGGCTGGCTGTTTTTAACATGAAGAATCTCAATTTATAGCACAGGTATGCCAGGACAATGAAAGATTATTAAACAACTAATTTCAGAAGCTCCAACCCCTCATTCACCTACTGAATACTTATCTGCTAAAGCAACCACTCTCATCAAGGACAGTGACCAAATATTAAGAAGAGAAAATATGTACAAAAAATCTTACAACATCAAGGTTACAACATACTCTATCTTTACAAGAGTATGAGAGCACTTGGGAAACAAATTATGTAAATCAAGAGTGGGTGGATTTTATTTAGGAGGAATAAAGCTATGGAAATTCAGTACCTAAAAGAAGCACTCAGCACTGCCCTGTGCGGCCTGGATGCCAGTGTCACACAAGCAGAGCCAGGCTCCCCGGGGGCCACGCCAGACACCAGCCTGTGCTCTACAACAAGGGGAGGCCTGAGTCTTGATTTTGGCTGGCTTGGGGGTCGCCGAGAAGGAGTCCACTTACTTTCAAGCTTCTAACCTTTTCCTTTAATGACTGTCAAAGAATTCAAGACCTCTTCCAGTAAATAGGTAGTTTCTGACATCAGAGGATGAAAGAAAATGCTTTTCTCCATTCTGGAGAGATACCTCCTCTCACCCCAGAGTGAAAAGAAATCCTTTTGCTACCACTTGTTTAAAAAGCAGCTTCGAGCTTCCCCAATGACCCAGAACACTGACAGAGTGAACTTTATTTTTTTAACAACTAAGTCAAGCCTCAGTTTAATATAATAACTTACTGTGCTCTGAATTAACTCCCACCTACAGATTAAAACACACTTTTCTGTAACAGTCTGAAATGTTTGTCATTTAGGTTTTTGTTTTGTTTTTTAAATCTCATTTCAAATAATTCCCTCTTGGGTAGGAAGGTACACAGAAAAGGGTATTAAACATAATGAAGAAAAACAAACAGGGCCTTTGGAGACCCTATACACTAAAGATTCTGCCAAACCATAAAATAAGTGTCAAGCCCAACAAACATTGAGTTTTTCTCATCAAGACATCTTCAGTGGTTTGGTTTCGTTTGTACTAAATTAAGTTCTATCCAAAAACTTGGTTTTGGGGGCCCCCGCTTTGCTGGATTCATGTTTAGTCTGCTAGTAATCCAGTCCCGCTTAGCAATAACATAACAAGGTCACTTCTAGGGTCACAGAGCGCTTGATGGTGTGGCAGAGTCCTGGCATCAGCAAGGAGAACCAGGACTGAGTGTCCCGGCACCATCACTTCCCGCAGCCAGATGAGCTGAGTGAAACAAGCCAGGCCAGTGACAAGGGAAGAAAAATACAGGACATGCTTGTTATGCCTCCAGATGTAAACTGCCTTCTGCCCACTGAAGCTGTTTACTGGCAAGAGAAGTGGTGGGGAAGACGACCGTGGAGGGAGACCCAAATCCCAACGTTTGCATGGGTTGCTGCGTCTGGCCCCTTGAAGAGTGGAGGGAGCGTGGAAACTCAAGTGCACAGCAGCTTGTGCTCTAGGGCTGAGCTGGTGACTTGGATTCTGAGGCAGGTCACTCCAGCTTTGTGGCTGGCACCCATGTCCAAGTCACGATGAGGGGCAGCAGGGTTTGGCGGCCGGGGAAGAGGGCCCACATAGGCTGGTAGAAGAGCCAGCCGGCAGCCACGGTCAGCAAGGTAAGGGCAATGGCCGCACAGAAAGCAAAGACTTTCAGGCCAATGTTGATCAGATCTCGGAAGACAGGACAGCAGTCCGCCAGGGTGTGGAGGATCCGCATCATGAGGCTGAGGCCCATGAGCATGGCCACCCACCCACCGCGCGCAGCCCCCGTGTCTTCAGGGAGCTGCTGTTGCATTCCCTGTGGAACACCTTCTCTGCTGACAAGTCCCCACGGCGCAGGAGAAGCAAGGAGTCCCCGGGCCTGGTGGAGTACGGGACTAGCTGGTCACTCTGCTGCGGGGCAACCACAGTGACCACGTGAGCCGGGCCGGGTCCTCACTGCTCAGGCCCGCAGAGGAGAACAAGTTGCGCACGTCCCCAACCTCTGGCTACTTGGGATTTTCACTGTGGCAGAAAAAGTCTCCACTGCAAATGATATCCACATGGGGGTCCTCCAGCTTGCAGAGGCTCGGTGACTTGAAGTTGCCAACCTTCCCAATGAGGCGTGCTGGGAGATAAAAACCTGCCAGTCTGCACAGAGGGGCTGCTGCGGTGAACGGCTCCACTGCCATGGTTGTGGATGATTTTCAAACTCCATTAAGCGGTGTAGGAGTACCTCCTCTTGGTCTTTGTCTTCCTGTCTGCAGTATACTCTGGGGACTCTTCAGTTTCGACCCACTGGAACATCTCCACCTGCCGCCGCAGTTTCCTGGCCATGGTCTGGGTCAGACGAGAGCCTGGACGCCCGCGGGGCCCTGGTGATGCTCACCAGCCTCCCTTGTTCTCTCGAGCCACACTGTGGATGTTGTCGAGGGACACCACCAGCAAGAGCCCTTGGCCAGGAAGGGTGCCATCTTCAACACGTGGCCCCCACTGGGTGAAAATTAAGGAGAAGGAGAGCAGGGAGGTCCTGAGCCCCTAAACAGGCACCCCCCCCCCCCAAGGTCTCACTCAGCTGTTCCTGGAAGCCTGGCTGGGGGTTGCTGGTCATTGTGACATGCTCTCTTCTGTTGCTTGCACTGGAGTGATTTGTGGCCAGGGTAGGACCCAGCACCCCGTTGCCTCGCTGTGCTCAGCTAGGAAATGGATTGGCAACGGGAGTAAGGAGTCCAGTGGCCTCTTTTTTTTTTTAATTGTCTTTTTTTTAAAGATACATGGATCACACAAAATGTTATGTTAAAAATTTTAAGAGCTTCCCATCTACCCCACTCCCCATCCCACCCCCACTCCTCCCTCATCAATAACCTCTTTCATCAGTGTGGCACAATCATTGCATTTGATGAATACATTTTGAAGCACTGCTACACTGCATGGATTATAGTTTACATTGTAGTTTACACTCTCCCCAGTCCATTCAGTGGGTTATGGCAGGATATACAATGTCTTGCATCTGTCCCTGCAATAGCATTCAGGACAACTCCAAGTCCCGAAAATGCCCCCATATCACACCTCTTCATCCCTTTCCCTGCCCTCAGCAACTTCCCTGGCCACTGTCTACACATCAATGGTACAGTTTCTTCCATTGCTAGAGTCACAATTTTTCTGTAGTAGAATACCAGTAAATCCACTCTAATCCATATTTTATTTCTCCATCCTCCAGACCCTGGGATGGTGATGTCCACTCCACCTCTAAATTGAGAGGGGGCTTAGATCTCACATGGCTGATGGATGCGATTCTCCTGCTTGCAGTTGTAGATTCTCTCAGTTCCCTGGTGTGGTGGTTGACCACCCTCATCTTCCTGTTAGATGACCTGGGTAAGTCCAATGAACCAGAGAGTAGGTGTTGCAATTCTGCTGATGCTCAGGGCCCCGCTGGCACAAAGACAGTCCAGAGATTCACTCTCCTGAGCATACACCAACCCCAGCACCAACCACAGGTTCAGCAAAAGTGACAGAAGAGGCAGGTATAGAGAGGTCACGTCTAGTCCAACTCCATCACACTCAGGACCACAAATTCCAAAGTAGAACCCACTGGCAAGGCATCGAACTCCAGAGCCATGTGCCATGACCATAGAACCTGGGTGTCTCCATAGCCCTCAGGAGAAGCACTACCTGGGGTTGTATCTACTTTGCTATCTCTGGGATCCTGCTGAGACATGCGCAGGCGCGATCCCTCTGATGACCTTCTGACTCATTTTGAAGACTCTTAGCCATATAAACTCATTTGTCTTTATCATTTCCCCCTTTTATTCAAGGACTTTTTGTAGTTGCATGACCAGCTGGTGGTTGGTAGTAATCCCTCAGCACCAGGGAGGCTTATCCCCAGGAGTCTTGTCCCACACAGGGGGGAAGGTAATGTATTCACATACTGAGTTTGGCTTAGAGAGTGGCCACATTTGAGCAACATGGAGGCTTTCAGGAGGTAACACTTAGGTACCTTGCAGCTCTAGGCCTAGTTGAAATTTCAAGGACACAGGCTCCTAAACATAGCCATCAGTATCAAAGGCCCATCATTGGACCATCCTTCTTCACTGGTCTTTGCCCTTGCACTTGGGGGATTGTTGCTGCTCCATTGGGGAATGCTACAGAGTTCCCCTGGATGGGAACTGAGCATTCCCTCAGTTGTCATGTGTAACTCTACCTACTATGACAATACCCAATGAATATCCGAACATATTTATTTTATTTTATTTTTTTTCAAATTCTACTCAATTTATTCATTTTTCAAAAAGATATTACATTGAAAACATATGAGGTCCCCATTCGCCCCCACCGCCCCCACCCCACCACTCCCCCCACAATAACACTCTCCACCATCATCATCGAACATATTTATATACCTTATATACAATCCCTGGAGAACTCCCTCCCACCCATGCATCCCCCATCAAGGACACCACTCACCAGTGCTCTTCCCCTGCCATAGTTGAGCCCCTCTGTGATCCAAAACTTCTTAAAAAAATGAAGCCTAATAAAATTGCCAAATTCAATTAGTAGGAAAATGATATAATAATGACACGTTTAAAGATTAGAAATAGAATTCGTAATAATTTAGAAAAACTAAAATAAAAAATAAATTGGGGTATTAAAAAATGAAAAATATCATAAAACTTTGTTTTTGACATTGCCGCCCAGAGCTACAAAGGCTGCGTGAGCCCAGGACAAGAACATACTGGCTGCAGAGTTACCTCCCGGTGGCGCCATTCTGTCCATACACGCTGCTCATCTCTTATTTTACAGAAAACAGACCAGAGAGGGTAACTTGCCCAAGTCAGGAGGTTTGAGTTCCAGTCCATTGTTTTTTCTGCCACATGATTCAGCTTTACTACATGTGCTAGTCTAACTTGTTTATGTATTAGTATATTCATCATTTCTTCATCTCTCTGCATGTGGACTTTTTAAAAAGCATTTTAAAAACTTGAGATAACAAAAATTCACCACTTTAAAGTGTAACACTTGTGGTTAGTATATTCACAACCATTGTCACTATCTAATTCCAGAACAACACGTTCATCAACCCCAAAAGAAACCCATATCTATTAGTATAGTTAGTCCCCATTTCCTTCTCCCATCCCCTGGCAACCACTAATTTACTTTCTGTCTCTTGAATTTGTCTATTCTGGACATTTCACATAAGCAGAATCATAAAATGTGTGGCCTTTTATGTCTGGCTTTTTTTTCACTTAGAATAAAAAATTCTTAAGATCAGTTTATGTTGTAGTATGTAACAGTATTTCATTCCCTTTTTTATGACTTTAAATGTGGGCTTTTTAAAAGTGGATTCCAGGCTGAGAGATAAGAGTCTTTCCTGCTTTAAGAGTGTTTCTTGGAGGCAGAACGTTGGAGACTCTGAGCTTGAAGCATTCAGCCTTCATGTAGAAGGCAATTTCACATATACAGCTCACCTTGAAGTCCTAATTTTTTCACTTTCCATACACACTTTCCTCTCTTCCTTGAGAGGCCCTATGACAGGGGCACATACTTTCAAGCCCATCAGGATTTATGATCACCTTATTAGGTCTTCAATAGAAGTCACTCAGAGGTGCAGTTGGGCAAGTGGCTGTCCTGTATTTAATTCCTTTGCTTAAATATAATAAGATATCACCAAGGAGGAATTCTGCTGGACATTCTGCTAATTGTAACTGAATATAGCCTGTGATTACCAAACCCACTCTTCTCAAGCACAGTTCGCTTTGCAGCATAGTGTGCTCAGATGCAGCCTGGAATCAGAGTTAAACCAGACCTGTTTAAGTTGCAGCTACATATAACTCACTGCCTTGTTTTAGAACTTGGCAGAGGCAGGGGATGAGTTGCCATTTTCATTGTTCTTTTTCAGCAGAAAGTTGCTGTGCTTTCCTTTCATTTATAAATATTCCCTAAACATGAAGGTTTTGGAACTGGGAAAGTGGTGGGTCCCATTGGATCCATTCTAAATATATCTATTATTTATCACAGTGTAAAGGGGAAGATGGTTTTCTTTTAAAGCTCAAATCTCTTTTAACAGGTTACACTGGACATTCAGAATTCTTGGATTTTGTGTGATTTTCTTATTTATATATGTTGCTTTCCTAAAATTATTTCGCTAGCTGACGTTCAGGGTTCTTCCTTGGTATAAATTAAATAATAAAAAACCAGGAGGTTTTTCCTCATCCAAGTTCATGAATAATTTGGTATGTCTTCTTGGAGAGTTAGGGTAGAGTTTAATTGTACATATTTGGATCTTTGAGATTGGGAGGAAAGAAATGAGCTGAAGGGCAATTACTACTTGATGGCAGGACACAAATAATGCCAGTTCAGCATTATTGTCCTCTATAATATAAAGTTCTATTTGTGATTTTTATATCACAAAGGACTGAGGAAAAGCATGTCACATAGTAGCACTATTTGGCTTCAAGAATTCGTTCCATTGTGCTGAACAAGACATGAGTTCTGTGAGCCACCCATTCTTGGACATACACTAGAGTTTAGTTGACATATTACTCATGCCCTTCCTATTCTCTCTTGCCTATCTCCAGTCATTAAATGCTCACTTTCTCTGTCTGCCTTGCATGGAAAGGCCATGTGACACAGTCAGATGTGGAAAGCTTTTGCTTTTCTGATAAAGGGAGAAAATGTTGCCATTATGACCCCCTTCTCTCCTTCCTGTCTTGAAAGTGATGTGATGCCTGGAGCTACAGCAGCCTTCTTGAAGCAGTCAACTTGCTAGATATGGAACAGGCCAAGAGAATTGCAAAGATGCTAGCCCTGACATCACATCATTGAGTTGATGAATCAATGCAATTAATTGTTTACATCCAGCCTTCATGTTGTTTGAGAATTATAAACCCCATTTGTTGATGTTAGATTTTTGTTACCTGAATGCACTGTTAATTGATACAAGCAATATATGAAAAGAACTTTCTTACATAAGGGTTTATTTATTAATCCTCTGTTTTATTATTATTCACTTGAATGCTTCTATCTAAATATCTACCTTTTTCCTTTTTTTCCCTCTCTCCTGTATATTTTAGTGCTGTAGACTTCTTTTTTTGTCCCCATAGGCTCTTTTCATGGAAACTTAGTAGAAGTTTACGTTTGAAATTTTGGGGAAAGAGATTTACAAAATCTATTTTGAGAGAAATATAACCTTGAATAGTTTCATTTTCAAAATCAGATGTGTGTCATTTAGAAAAAAAGATATTTCCTGAGGCAGTTGCAACCCACACATGGCAAAACCAGTTGATGTGTGTGGGCGAATAAGAAAGGGAAACTGTGACTATGTCTGTAGGTACAAAGTAGTCTGATTACAGACTTGTTTGTGCATGAAGACAATCCATAACCTTTAGCAAGCTTAAATGCCAAAAACAAAGTGTGAAATAACCAGACTAAAAAAAGTTAGGGCCCTTATATTTTGAGGGGATGGGGGGTGGGGTGGAAGAGCTTTATTATTGATATTCATTATTGTAATATACCTTAAAAAAATTTTAGCTACATTTAAAGAAATCTATACTTTTAATAATTTTAAATTAATCACTTGAGCATGTGCCTGTGGTCTTTTAGGAGAGTCTAGATAGTTGACATATTGTTTTATCTGTTATAAAGTGCTGTTAAAAATTTTGACTACTGCGTCATGTAGTTTCCTGTTTATTAGGACTCTTGGGAAATATTTCTGTCTGATCCTAGAACCAAGAATATTTGTACCTAAGCAAAAAGTTTATTTTTATCTCAGGAATATTATAGCTGATTTCATTGTCAGCAGAATGCTAGGAATTGTTTTATAGGCTTTCTTTTTAGGAGGTACCAGAGATTGAACCCAGGACCTGGTACATGGGAAGAAGGCCCTCAGCCACTGAAGCTACATCTGCTCCCTGGCTATTTTTTAAACTAATCTAAAAAGATTTGCAAGTCTCACAGCATTAGAAAAGGACAAGTTAATTAGTACAGATATTCATGCAATGTCAAAAGTGACTCTGTCTAATAATGCACCCTCCACCTCTTAATTTTTTCCTACCATTGACTTAGGATATGGTATATCATATGAACTTTCAAAATTATATTTATTGCTATCCTGAACCCTGCCATAATTAATTACACTTTAGGGATTTTCATTCTAATGACCCTCAATAGGTTATTTTTTTTAAGATTTGTTTTATTTATTTCTCTCCCCTTCCCCCTCGCCCCTCATTGTCTCCTCTCTGCGTCCATTCACTGTGTGTTCTGTATCCACTTGCATTCTTGTCATGTGGCACCAGGAATCTGTCACTATTTTTGTTGTGTCATCTTGCTGTGTCAGCCTTCCATGTGTGTGGCACCACTCCTGGGTAGGCTGCACTTTTTTTGCGCGGGGTGGCTCTCCTTGTAGGATGCACTGCCCGTACAAGGGGGACACCCCTGCGTGGCACAGCACTCCTTGTGCACAGCAGCACTGTGTGTGAGCCAGCTCCACACAGGTCAGGAGGCCCTGAGGATTGAACCCTGGACCCTCCATATGGAAGATGGACACTCTATCAGTTGAGCTACAATCGCTTTCCCCTCGATAGGTTTAATAGGTGTTTGAATTAAGATAAACGATCCTAAAAATGTATAATTGCTTTAACAAAATTGAAGTTTATTTTTTGCTCAAGTCAAATCCCAAATGGGTGTTTCTGCTCAATCTAAAGCTCACCTTCAATACAGCCTCCTTCCAATTTACAGCTCCTCCATCTTCCATATGTAGCTTCTGAGGTTGCCTTGCTGCTTTGTGCCAAGCCCGCAGAAAGGAAAGAATGAGTCTGGGGAGGTTTCGTGGGCCAGGCCACTTGGATTTCATGATCAAAACTCAGTCACATGACCACACCTAACAGCAGGGAAAGCTGGGAAATGAAGACTAGCTTTGTGTCCAGGAAAAAGCAAAAATAGGTTTGATGAAGGCCTAGCCAGTCTCTGCACAGACAATAAAGCAAACGATAAAGAGTTTTTGCAACCTAAAGAGGGATGGAAATTCAATTAGCTCTAATTACTTGACAAAAAGATAGGCTATACCCCAAGAGGGATTGCAGAATCCTATCACCCAAATCAAGTGTTAAAAAGTGAAAGAATCTATGATAAAAATAGGATAAGGGTGAAATTTGAAAGACACTCTGGGATGCATGGCTTACTCTTCCCCTGGTGACACAAAAATCAGAACCAACCTACTTATGAAAAGGAGCTCAGCTTCTTAACCTCTTGCTCAGATAGAATCGCCCTGGGAAAATTCTCCATCTCACATATCTAACTGATAATCTGTATTGCAGTTCTAAATAACTCTAGCCTGTTTGAAATGCCTCCCTGCTCTCTTTGGCTGGATAAAGTGACTTTGCTTCCATGGAGATGTTTTTTTTTTAAAGTATGCAGATGGTGAAGCTAGTGGAACTCATAGCATTGTTACTTTGTATTAAGTTTTAGGAGTAAATGTTGTAATCACTGTGATGATGGGTTTGTATTTGTGGCTTGAGAAGTTTGGAATATTTAAAAGAATCATAAATTTGATCCTCAATTTGTGATTTTTAACTTTAAGTTATAAAATAATTGAATATGTTTGTAAATAGTGTTTGAATATTTAAGAGAACTTAATTTACTGCATATGTATATGAGTTTTATGAGATTTACAAGAGTTATGTGAAATAAAGAAAGATTTTACTTGCTAGGTTTATAATTGTACCCCATCAGGCATTTGAAGTGTTTCAGAAAATAAAATAGGTTACATTTATAAAGGTAACTGAAAAGAGTTTAGGGAATTTAATTCCGTGTACGAAGATGGTCAATTATTTGAGGAAATTTAATCTTTTTAAAGTTTATAAACTTAATAAGTTAATTAAACACTGTGGAAGTTTGAAATTATTTTATGAATCGCAAAAGGTGAAGATTGTGAACAAATCCATTCCTGTGGATGTGAGACCCTTTCAATTGGACTGTCTGTGAGGCATGGCTCAGATTGAGTCTCAGCCTCTTGCTGAGTCTGATAAAAAACACAGAGGAAAAGGAAGCCCATTGATCCTGCCATGTGAGAGAAAGGACTCCAGTTTCACCGACATCTGAGCTGCAAGGAGAGAAGACCCTGAGAGACTCTAAGAGCTGAGTCCCAAGGAGAGATGAGCCATATGCCTGATAGCTTGCAGCTGAACTCAGGAAGAAAGCAGAGCAGCCGAGACGGCTAGAGGAGGCCCAGAAAGAGACAAGAGGCCCCAAAAGAGAAAAGAGGCCCAGAAAGAGACAAACCCTATGCCTGGTTGCCCTCACTTGGGCTCCAAAAAATGGTAGATTCTGGAGGGGAAGGCAGAGACTTCAGCAATTGGTGGCCATCTTGCTTCACCATGTGGCAGCTGACTTTGGTGAGAAAGAACCTCTGCTGATGCCTTAATCTGGACATTTCATGGCCTTGGAACTGTAAGCTTTTATCCCAAATAAATCTTCATTGTAAAAGCTAACACCCCCCAGCGTGGGACATGACACCCGGGGATGAGCCTCCCTGGCACCGAGGGATCACTACCACATACCAGCTGAAGAAGCAACTAGAAAATGACCTTGAATTAAAGATTCAATGCGGAACAGCAGAATATACCTGTCTACATATAATGACATGACTTCGGGAAGCTGTTTGACCTAATGTAAGGGGGAAATGGAAAGGAGAAATGAGATTATAAGGCTGTGAGTCTCTAAAAAAGAGTCTGGAGGTTGTCAGAAGGAATACCCCTATGTACAACTGAACAGAGTCTAAGAGACAGATAAGGTAGATACAACCCCAGGTATTGGTTCTTTTGAGGGATAAAGAGACCCACGGGTTCTATGGTCATGGCAGAAGGGGTTCCCTGCCATGACAGATAGCCCTTCTTTGGAGCTGGTGTTTCTGCCTGATGGAATTGGACTCAGAGGGGATCTCTTTTCACAAGACTTGCATGCTACTTTATTGGAATTGTAGTCGGTGCTGGGTTTAAGATATATGTAGGGGATTTGAATCTCTGGACTGATAATATGACACCCAGGCCCAGAGCCTCAACAGACTTCAGCTCCTACACTTTGATTTATTGGACTTACTCCACTCAGCTAACATGGAGTTGAAGAAGGTCAACCACCACAACATGGAGCCTAGAGTGTCTACAACTGGAAGCGGGAGGAGTGCATCCAGTACCCATATGGAATCTAAGCCCTCACTTGACATAGATGTGCAATGGACACAACCAATCCAATGTCCACAGAGAAAATGTGGAATGGGTGTGGGAATGGTAGCCATGGTGGCTGCTGGGTGTGGGGAACGGGAGGAAGAGATGAGATGTGGAGGCGTTTTCGAGACGTGGAGTTGTCCTGGATAGTGCTTCACGGACAATTACGGGACATTATAGATCCCCCCAGGGCCCACTGGATGGAACGTGAGAGAGTCTGGGCTATGATGTGGACCATTGACTATGGGGTGCAGTGATGCTCAGAGATGAACTTACCAGGTGCAATGGATGTGTCATGATGATGGGAGAGAGTGTTGCTGTGGGGGGAGTGGGGGGCGGGGGCAGTGGGGTTGAATGGGACCTCATATTTTTCATAATGTAATTTAAAAAAATAAATAAATAAATAATTTTTTTAAAAAAAGCTAACACATTTCTGGTACTTTGCATTGGCAGTCCTTTGGCAAACTAAAACAATCACTAACCAAATAAGGGAAAACAGTTATTCTCATATTTATATAAAAATCACTATATTTACAAATACAATAATTAGATTTATAGGTCATACTTAAAGATTTGGCAAAGCTAAATTTTAAAATGTTGGTAAATTGAATACTAATTAAATTCATAAGAGTTAATTTTGTTCTCAAATCTCTTGCAATTAAAAACTCATTGACCGGCCTGGGAAAGGGGAAAGAGGGAGAGTGGTGGGCATGTGATAAACAGGACCAACAACAACACTTAAACAAACTTGTTTCTTTCAAGGTGTGGCATGAAACTAGAAACTGGCCCATGGTATTTGCAGCAAAACAAACAAAAACTAAATATCATAATATCATAATTTGGAAATAAAAAGTACAATGGGGTTGCTATATTTTATACACATTTAATGCACACAAAGTCACCTATATAAGCTTGGTCATGACAAAAGAAGTTTTTTTTTTTTATCTTATTTTCTCAGAACTTGCTAAAGATATAGGGAATTTTCCAGGGTGATTTTACTTTATGAATTGAGTGTAGACGCTAACAACCAAGTAAGACTTGATTCCACCCCAATGAGCATTCAAACTGAGCCTCCATGTTGCATTTTGTCCACAAAAGGAGGTGGTCCTGAGCCTCGTTGGGGAGAATTAAAGAGGCTGAGGGGGAGCAGAAGTGAGGAGGAAGTTAGGAGGATTTGGGAAATTGAAGACAGAGCTGCAGCCCCCAAAGGAATGGGCTTGCCTTGGAAACTCCTTCCTACAGGGAAGTAAGGGGTTGAGTCCCATGGAGGAGAGGCAGTGGGACTGAGAGGCAGAACTGGGGCCATTCCAGGACATGAGTCCAGAGCAGCCAGGAAATGGGCTAACCAGGACTCAAGGTGGACAGCAGGGTCCTAGGCTGACAGAGTAATTCTGGGGGCATAAAGAGCACAAAATAGAAGGTCCTGTGGGAAGTTGCTACTACCACCGTGGAAGTGCCTGGCCACTTGGTGCAGAGACATAGAGCAGAAAAGAGACTAAATATAACCAGCTTTCTCGTTAGCCAAGGAGGAGCAGGAGAGGCCTGTGAAGAATGGCATGCGCTTAAGAACAGCTGGAATAGATGGTTGATGTCCTGACTCCTGACCATCCATTGTAAACATAATTTTAACTATGAACCAGGAAAAGAAGAAAGCAGCATATGCAAAGTTCTGAGTTGAGAGGGTGAGAGCACAGAGTTTGCGAAAATGTGGTAGTAAGTATGACTGGGTTATAGGGCGTGGAAAAGGAAGAGGCAAGAAATGAGTCTGGAAAGGTAAAGATCCAAAACCAGCTTTGTCCTGAGGGAAATGGAGCCCCACAGAAGAATTTCAAGTAGGGGAGGAATATGGTCATATTTGTGGTTTAGAAAGATCATTTTGGCTACAAAATAGAAAATGATTCAAGGAAGCACAAATCTGAGATAGAGGGTAATTTAGGAGGCAGTTGCAACTGTTCAGGAGAGAAATAATGAATGCTTGACCTGAAGTGATGTCAATGGTGATGAACAAGTTGTCAGTACAGGGCAAGGTGGGAACTGCAGGAAGGCTGACGCCCAGGGTCCCAGGTTGGGCAACGGGGTGGGTATAGTGTCCTTTGCTGAAAACTTAACTCTATGAGAAGATGTGTGTTTGTTAAAGAAATCATAAATTCAGTTACATATTATTGGGTTTGACATATACATATACATATACATATTGGGTTTGACAAAGAAATTTTAAGTTGTGATGATGAGTGTGAAATTATGTTTTATTTATACATTTTTTGTAGAAAGATTTTATTGTAATGATATCTGTGTTCTTTTTCATATGAAACGGTGGTCTATTGAATATTTATTTACATATATATACACACACACACACAATTATGTCAGAGAGGATAGAGAGGGAGAGCTTTTGCTTTGCTTTGCTTTGCTTTGTTTTTAGAATTGAATCATTATGTTTATCCATATGTTGAATCATTATTTTTACAAGGCATAAGAAAGCTAAAATGAAAAATAATTTGGTTAAGAGAACTCCTTCAGCAAATATGTTTAGGAAAAAAAGGATAGAGAAGAAACAGATTGCCCTGAGAAATAAGAGAAAATTTATGTCCAAGTCTCTAGAACAAGTTTCTCAACCTGGGCGCTATTGACATTTCGGGCCGGCTAATTCTTTGTTGTTGAGGCTGCCCGTGAACTGTGTGATGTTAAACAGTGTCTCTGACGTCTACCCACTAGCTGCCACTAACAGCCGCCTAAGTTGTTAACAACCAAAAATGTCTCCAGATATTGTCAAAGGTCCTCTGGAGAACAAAGTCACCCTTAGTTCAGAACCACTTCCCTAGACTATAATCTCTGTAAGAGCAGGAACTGGATATGAATTTGTTCAATGAATAAGTGAATGAGTGACATAGCAAAGCAATGGAAAAGTATCAATGGCAATACAATTCTGAAACCTTCATGGATTGAAACAAAAAATGAAAATTGATTGCCGTAAGAGAGTGCCAAGATAGCTTTATCCCAGTGAAATTAAGACTGAAATAATGCTGTTTATGTTTAAAAATTTTTAATTATTTTCTCTAGTTGGTGCAGTGTTTGGTTTACTTCCTCATGTTAATAGTGAATATGTGGGTTTGCCACTATAAATGTATTTTAATATATTTAATCACAGGTGTATAACTTCCTTGGGGTTTTCTTTTTAAATTTTATTTCCTGGGGTTTTCAACATTCCAGTTGGAAAACCACAGAACCCACTGTATTACCTAAATAAATGGAGCACCAATCATTTAGTGATAACAGTAAGAGACAAAGGACAAAGAGTGCAAAACACCAGAATGCAATAGAATGATCCCAAGGTGAAGTCTGGCTGGATTGTAGAGAGGATAAGATTTTGGAGAATCTGGGATGCCAGGCCAAGAGTTGTTTTAATGAAGTGAGTGCTGGAGAGCCATGACAAGTCTTTGAGCTCTGTAACATGTCGTCAGCAGTGCCTTAAGAAGATAAAGAAGATTGTTCAGGCAGCGCTAGGCAGGGAGATTGAGGAGGGGAGAAATGCACTAGGATGGTCTGGGATGGAAGGTGAACCAAGGAGTTGGCTGCTTGAACTTCAAACCAGAGGACTAGAGTGCAGAAATTACTGCAAAGCTGTATTTCTATTGAAGGAACTCATACTGTTAGTTCTCAGTTCACTGAATTTAACAATGTAATGATGATGATGGAATTAATTTTCCTTTTAGACTTTGAGAGAGGGTTACTAAGGCAAAGTCATGAAGACCTGGAGAGCAACACTCTAAACTCAGATAATCTTGGCTGCTGGCATCAAAACCAGTATTATTTTGGTTTTGGGTGAGGGGGATTATTCTGTCTCAAGGGTAATCGTCTTTAAGGCAAGATTCTAGAGTGGAATCTTCATTTTAAAATTATTTCCATTAAGACCCAAAAACTAATTTCCAGCTATTAGGACGTTACAACCTCTTATCCTTCCTCGTTTTTTGTTTGTTTACTTGTGTTTATGTAGAGAATGCAAGTGAAACCCCTGTATTCATTCTTCCTATCTCCTTCAGAAATAGAATCCTAATTTTTTTTAGCTGGGAATATGGATGCCCAGACAACACAGCTAATTTCCTACTTTTCTTTGCTGGATGAGGTCCTATTGCTAAATTCTGACCAATGAGATGTGGTCAGTAGTACCATGAGGAAGCTTCAGGGAACTTTCCTTAAAAGACATTCAGTGCCTGCCTTTTGCTCTCTCTTTTCTTCAACCTTCCTCTGCCCTGCTGTCTAGGACCCAGAGGCTGCCACCTTGGATCATGAGGCTGGCAGAGTGGTGAGATGAAGTGGCTGAGGACCTTGAAGACTTCATGGAGCTGCCACTCAGCCCTGGACTGCCTAAATGGACTTCCACATGAGAGAGAAATAATCTCAGATTTTGTTTAAGCCTGTTTGGCAGGGGAAGGGGGCATGTTCTGTTACTTGCCCCAAAACTAATCCTCAGTAAGACAAAACAAGTAAAATTATGTGCTGCCCTATTAAAACAAAAATTTTAAGTTCTTTCACTCATTCTTTTCTCCACAATTGGTCCCACATGCAGCTGACAAATAATTTCTTAAAGTCTTGTTTGCATCATTATCACCTCCCCTACTGCAATCCCTGTTTGAGAATCATTTCCTTCCCATTTCCCTCAAACCACGTTATACCTCCTTAACATGGCATGGAAGGCCTCTGTAAGCCATCCACCCTACCTTTGCAGCCCTCTTTTCCAGCACTCCCTCTGGTAGGCTTGAACAGCCCCCTCTTCTTCTGAAATGCCTGCCCCCTTCTCTGCCTGTTCTCCACATCTTTCTATACCCATCTCAGATATCACCTTTCCCATGAAGACTTTCCTATTCCTCAACTGGATCAGATCCAGAGCACTTGTCTCACCTGACAACATTATATGGCACATGTTAATTATTCTGTTTTTATTTTTATCTCCATCTTAGATAGCAAGTTTTGTGAAGACAGAAACTATGTTTATTCATCTACTGCCCTTAGCATAATTCTTGTTTCAGATAGATGCTTAAGAATTATTTGTGGAATTGAATGGCCAAACTTCTTGGCATAGAGAAGAACCAATATGGGTTCACTGTCAATTGGTTTGCTTTTGTTTTTAAGTTCTAGTTCTTGAAACAAAGCCCTTTGCAGTGATGAAAATAATCAGATACTGTCTTGTACTTTAAATTGTCCCTCCTTATGAATTGCAGCCCCATTAATATCAGGGATGGTGTTTTAAACTTATTTTCTATTTCCTTCTCCCCCAGCGCTCATCCCACATCCAATAGTACTTAACTGAGTGCTATACTCACTGAAAATTTAAAATACTTGTTGAAATAATGAATGAATGAAGGAATGAATTTGCATGTTGATAGTCTATCCTGCCACTTTACTGAACTTGTTTATTAGCTCAAGTAGATTTGTGTAGACATTTCAGAATTTTCTAAATATAAGATCCTGTCATCTGCAACAGTGAGAGTTATACTTCCTCTTTTCCTATTTGGATGCCTTTAATTTTTTTTTTTTCTTGTCTGATTGCTTTAGCTAGAAATTCTAGTACAATGTTGAATAACAACAGGGACAGTGGGCATCCTTGTCTTATTCCTGATCTTAGAGGGAAAGCTTTCAACCTTTGTCCATTGAATACAATGTTTGCTGTAGGATTATTGTAAAGATGTCTATGTCTTCCTTCAGTTTTGCCAGATTTTGTCTCATGTATTTTGGGGCACCCTGGTTAGGTGCACAGATGATTATGACTGTTATATCTTCCTGGTGGATTGTCCCTTTTTAAAATATATAATGGCCTTCTGTATCTCTTGTAACTTTTTTGCATTTAAAATCTGTTTTGTCCGATATTGGTATAGCTACCCCTGCTCTTTTTTCCTTACTATTTGTATGGAGTATCCTTTTCCAACCTTTCACTTTCAGTTGCTTTGTATCCCTGAGTCTAAAGTGAGTCTCTTGTAAGCAGCATATGGATGGCTCATGCTTTTTTATCCATTCTATCAATGTATATCTTTTGATTGGGGAGTTTAATCCATTCACATTCAGTGATGTTACTGTAAATGCATTATTCGCTTCCACCATTATATTTTTTGGTTTTCATATGTCATATCATATTTTTGTCTGTTTTTTTATTCTTTTGGTTATCCTTTATGCTATTCTTTCTTCTAAACTCTCCTCCAAGTCTGTCTCTCATGTTTTTTCTTTCAGACTCTAAGGCTTCCTTTAATATTTCCTGCAAAGGCGGATTCTTTTTTATAAACACTCTTAGTTTGTTTGTTTGTTTGCAAACAAACTCACAATTGAAGGATAGTATTACCAGTTAAAGAATTCTCAGGTGACAATTTTTCTTTTTCTGTATTGTATTAGTCAGTCAAAGGAGTGCTGATGCAAAATACCAGAAATTGGTTGGTTTGTATAAAGGGTAGGAGCTTACAGATACCAGGCCATAAAGCATAAATTACTTCCCTCACCAAAGCCTATTTTCATGTGTTGGAGCAAGATGGCTGCTGACATCTGTGAGGGTTCAGACTTCCTGGGTTCCTCCCTTTCAGGGTCTTGCTTCTCTCTGGGCTCAGGGGTCCTCTCTCCCTGGGGCTTGTTTCTCTTTCCTCTGTGAACTTACTTCTCAGGGCTCCAGCTTAAGGCTTCAGCATCAAACTCCAACATCAAAACTCCAACATCAAAAACCCTCAGCTCCGTCCTTTGCCATGCCTTTTATCTGTGAGTCCCCACCCACCAAGGAGTGGGTACTCAACGCCCTAATGACATGACCCAATCAAAGCCTAATCATACCTCAATCATGCCCAGTAATAGACCAGATTACAAATATAATCCAATATCTATTTTTGGAATTCATAACTATATCAAACTGTTACATGTTCTTAATTGAATCATATCACTGTCTTCTCACCTCCATGGTTTCTGATGAGAAATCCACACTGTCTTACTGGGCATCCCTTGTATATGATGGTTTGCTTCTCCCTTACTCTCAGAATTTTCTCTTTATCTCTGACATTTGACATTCTCAGTAGTATGTGTCTTGGAGTAGGTCTATTTGGATTTATTCTGATTGGGGTATGCTGCACTTCTTGGACATGTAAGTTCATTTCTTTCATGAGAGTTGGGAAATTTTCAGCTATTATTTCCTCATATACTCTTTCTGCCCCTTTTCCCTTCTCTTCTTCTCCTGGAACTCCCATGACACATAAATGGTTGCATTTTGTGTTATCATTCAACCCCCTAACCCCTGCTCAATTTTTTCCATTCTTTTCTCTCTTAATTTTCAGCTGTTCTGTCTTCAGTATAATTTATTCTTCCTTCTATCATTTCTAGTCTGCTGTTGTATGCCTCTAATGTGTTTTGTTTTTTCTTTTAAAGATTTGTTTTATTTATTTCTCTCCCCTTCCCCCCGTTGTCTACTCTCTGTGTCCATTCACTGTGTGTTCTGCTGCATTTGCTTGTATTATCAAGCAGCACTGGGAAACTGTGTCTCTTTTTTGTTGCATCATCTTGAGATGTCATGATGATGCTCTCCATGTGTGCGGTCTCACTCCTGGGCAGACTGCTCTTTTTTCACGCAGGGTAACTCTCTGTGTGGGGCGCACTGCTTGTGCATGGGGCTCCCCTATGTGGGGGACACCCCTAAGTAGCATAGCGCTCCTTGCGTGTGGCAGCACTGCACATGGGCCAGCTCACCACATGGGCCCAGAGGCCCTGGGTATTGAACCCTGGACTTCCTATATGGTAGGTGGATGCTCTATCAGTTGAGCCACATCCACTTCCCTCTAATGTGTTTTTTTCTCTCTCCTATTGTATCTTTTATTCCCATGAGTGCTGTTACTTTTCTCTTCGGGTTTTTCAGTTCTTCTTGATGCTCACTCAATGTTTTATTGATGTTGTTTATTTCTTTAGCCATATTGTCTTTCAACTCATTAATTTGATTTTGGAAATTTGTGTGCATCTCGTTAATTAATTGTCTCAAATCATTAGTCTCTTCTGGGGCTTTGAGTTATTCCTTTTCTTGGACCATTTTTTCCATTTTCTTAGTATGGCTCATAATTTTTTGCTGATGTCTAAGCATCTCACTAGGATAGTAGTTTACTCAGATGCCCAATTTCTTTCTTTTTCATAGGTACTAGTGGCAGGAAGCTGTGTGTTACAGCTGCTCTTTGATTCTTGCTTTGACAGTTTTGCCATCACAATTCCCCTCCTTTGTTCCTGTCTCTTTCTGGATGGTGTCTAGCCTTCACCTGGTGTCCTAAGCCATAGAAGATCTTTTTCCAGGCTGTTTCAGCCTGTCCTCTAGCTATTTTTGTCTGCCACTCATTCTGATACTCAGATTTCTTCTGTTTTCCTGTTCATTTATTCAAAAATTATTCCTCAGGAATCATTCCCAACTCTTACAGGAACTCCCAGAAGCTCAGCAACCAAAAAGAAGAAATAACCCAGGTTTTCCTAAGTCTCCACATACTGAAAAATGGTGCAGTAACAAAGAGGTGCCAAATTCTTATCCATAGATAAGAGTTTTTAGATAAGTACATGGATACGTTTAAATTAAAAACTCATGTATGACCAACAAATGTGGGTTATGAGATAAATATTCCAAGATAAAGAATATTTCTCTAGTCAATCAAGGTCTATTCTTGTTTAGTTTTTTTAATCTATTCTTTCAGTCTATATCTTTTACATCCTGCTACTTTCCAATTTAGACTTAAGGTGGATTAGTGTTTGTTCATTTTCTGATTTCAGGCTTGCATAATATTCCCAAGGTACATGGGGTTGTACATGAAGCCCAGAATAGCATCCCCAACAGAAAGGTCTGTGGCCAGTAGACTTTCCATGGGTACTACCAAGTGGAAAGATTTTATTCCAAGCATCATGGTGTTTGCTAACACAGCTTTCTTCACCTATTTTTTCTAGTATCCTTCCTTGATGCGATATACTCTGATTGAATCATGCTCAATGGGTGAGCATCCCTAGCAGTACATGCTTTCATTATTTAGTTTAATGAGGCTCTTTACAGATCAAATTTTATAGCTTAAAATTCCATCCTTCCTCCCAGCCAAACTGTTATGGATTGAATTGTGTCCCCAAAAAGATATAGTTAAGTCCTAACCCCCAATCCTGTGACCATGATCCTATTTGGAAATAGAATCATTGAAGATGTTATTAGTTAAGATGAAGTCAAACTAGATTAGGGTGGATCCTCATCCAATATGATAGATGTCTTTATAAGGAATGGAAATTTGGACACACTGAGTAGGAGACAGAGAGAGAGATAACCATGTGACAGAGGCAGAGATTGGGTTATGCCATACAATAAAGAATATCATGGATTGGTGGCAAGTCACCACCAGAACCCTACAGACTTCAGAGGCCCTGCTAATACCTTGAATTTGGACTTCTAGCTTCCAGAACTGCTAGACAATAAATTTCTGTTATCTACGCCATCCAATCTGCAGTACTTTGTTATAGCAGCCCCAGCAAACAAAGACACCAATCAAGAGTCATTTGGCCCAGCTATTCATCTCAGAGGAATAAGGTCTTTCCATCTGGGTCTGTGGGTCATGCCCACACATTCACATGTCCTTGACTACATGGGACATGTCACACACCTACACTCCACATGTCCTTGAATATTTGAAGTGACGATCCTCCTCTAGTTTCCGCTCATATGAATTTCCTAAAACTCGTTTCCCCCTTCCTTTTGTGAACACAAACCTCTAGTCAGCTTTACCTAAGCTATTCCTCTTCCCCTTCTATTTAGACACCACCGGTATCAAATCACAGTGCTGTCAGCTCTCCTCATTCCCAAAGTTCTATTGAGCACAACAGACATTTACTGATGGAATAGCCCATGCCAAGCACTATACTATATAAAGAAAAATTAGACATGCTCCCTACTCCTGAGAGGAGGGGATTGTAACTCCTCCTTTTCTTTTTATATACCTGACACTCCCCAGCCCAAGCCATTCATCTACATGGATAGAACATTTCCTGGGAATCATTGTATTTTTCATGGATGGGGTTATACTAAACAACCCTTCTATTCAGCAGGTAAAAGACATTCAGATGAGTTTCAGGAGAAAAACATACCTCTCTATTCCCTAATCCTCACCCCAACAATTTTGTGCCAGAAATACCCTAATTTCACTTTTCCTGTGTGTAGCAGGAGAGATTTGGGAGAGAAAGGATTGTTCTTGTTGCTTTGAGATGCAATAAAACTTGGGTCTGAAGCACTTGAACCATTTACTGGTTGAATTCTGTTGTTTCACCATAGCAGAATTATCAGGGTATGTTGTATGAGAATCTTGGATGTAGGAGAAGCTCCATCAAGAATAAAAGAGACCTGGAATAGGGTATACCAGTTGTCCCAAGGAAATCTAAAATGAAATCTCTGAAAATACAAATCTGTGAAAGCTTTTTTTTTTTGCGCTATTTTTTTATTCTGGACTTTAATACTTAACTTTGACACTGAGTGGGTGGGAGCCTATAACTCTCCTCTGGAGAACAGAAAGCCAAGGAATCAATGTTACTATTTTTCTAGCTGGGCATCTCCATATATGGTTCTCCCTCCACTGGCCACCCACACTGAAGATAATTATCTTTCTGGTTTATCTTCTGCCATTAGCTCCTACTAGATTCTTGTATCCTCTCTGTTAACCCAACTTTTGGACCTGACTTTATTATACTAAAAGAATGTCTCCTTTCTTTCTGATTCTGAATTACATTACAAAGTCTTCTTCTTTGAACTTCCCTTTGGGTGGCACCATGACCCACCCCTTCTTCCTGGCCTTCCCCAACTATTGCACAAGTGTGGGGATGGGGTAGGGATTCAGGAAAGTCCCAACAAACAAGAACTATAGGAAAGGGTGAAAATCACAGTCAATTACTATGAGGGATTTCTGACACTCCTTGAAGTTTGTTTTTCATTTGTTTTGTCTAATTTTTCGTTTTTTATGAGATTCTATTTTTATCAAATAGTAAAACACTTGTCTCAGAAACAGAAAGGGGTAGAACGGAGGGATGAGATGCACAGCATCTATACTGCTCTGTTATCAGTCTATGCCAGAACTCACAGTGAAGAGTTGCTGGGGCCCTGGGAGAGAGAGATAAGCAAGAGAAATCCTTGAGCCTTGTGTTATCAGTAAGAATGGAAGAGCTGAAGGAGGACCCTGTCTGGGACTGAGAAGTGTGATGTATTAGTCAGCCGAAGGGGTGCTGATGCAAAGTACCAAACATCTGTTGACTTTTATAAGCAGTATTTATTTGGGGTAGAAGCTTACAGTTACAAAGCCCTAAAGAGTCCTACTCAAGGTTCCTTCCTCACCAAAGTCTGTTGCCACATGTTGAAGCAAGATGGTGAGCAACCTCCCCAAAGTCTTAGTCATCCTCTTCCTCTTAAGGCTTCATGGGCCCAGCTTCTTCCCATCTCAGCTGTAGGCTGTGGGGCTCATTTCTTTCTGGACCTTCTCAGCTCAGCTGCTCCCTTCTCTTACCGGCAAACTCTCAGGTGAATGGTTCATCTCTCCCCAGGGCTCCAGGATCAAGGTTCTCTCCTCTGCCATGTCTTTGGATCTCTTTCTTCCTGTGCCTTCTTCTGTGTGTGTCTGTTTCTATCAGCCCATGAAGGGGTGGGAACTCAACTCTGAGTCATGTCCTATTGATGTGTTGGAACCAAAGACCTAATCTTGATTCAATCAAGTAAACATAATACCTTTTAATTTAATACAATCAAGGGTATCAAGGCCAGAGTAACAGCCTGGTTTACAAACATAATCAATATGTTTTTTGTAATTCCTAAATAATATCAAACTGCTACATGGAGTTTCAACCTGAAGAACAGCCCACTTCCCTGATATCTCTTGCAGGGTTGTTGCTTGTCTTTGACATTTATGCGTGTTTATAGATTAAATGAGTAAGGATCCAAGCACTCTACCCTTGATCTTAGCCAAACTGTCAAGAAGTGATGGTCCAGGAACTCTAAACCAAGACTTTGAGATTTTTTTTTTCTGGAAAGCACTGCTGTATTTCAAATCAGAAGGCTGAGATTCAAGTCCTGACTCCTGAGATTCTAAGCAGTCATGAGTCCATGACTTAAACTCTCTGAGTTTTTGGTTTCTTCATCAGTGAAATAGGAATCATAATGGCTGTTTACCTTCCTTGCAATCAAGAGGTTTCTGTAGAGCACCTTTGTACACCAGGCACCAGGCTAGATGCTGGTAGACAAGAGTAAACATGGTCTCTGCTCTCTTGTTGTTTATATTCTAGTGAGAAATTGGATGTGAGCAAGTAATTACAAGTGTGAGCAAGTAATTACATGATGTCATGATGAAAAAGTGCCTGGGTTCATTGGACTCATTCATGAGGACATCACCTAACCTAGACTGGGAGGTCAGGGAAGGTGACTCTGAGCAAGCAAATTTTTAGCTGAAATGCAAAGGATGAAACAAGGAAGCAGGAGCTGGTCATAATAAGGGAACAACCCTGAAAAGATGTGCAGTGGGGAAGAATATGCCATGTAGAACCAAGAGAGGGGCAGAGTGATTGGGAGTGAAAAACCAGATGAGGAAGGTGGGGAAGAAGAGGCTGAGAGGGAAGCAGCTGCAGACTATACTGAGCCTCACAGGCTGTAATAGATTAGTTCTAAGGGAAGTAAAAACTAATAATAAAGTGTTAACATTTATCAAGCCAGCTCCCATGGTAATCACTTTACATGCGTTTTCTCCTTTATCTCTCCCAGCAACTACAAGTTCACCCAATTGGGAAATAGTGGAGCTAGCACTTGAACCTGAGCACCTGCCCCTATCACACTCATGCTGTAATGTGCTGTATATTAAAACTCTGTGTAAACTCTAAGGCAGCACGTCAATGTCACCATGTGGGCAGTTCAGACCCAGAAAGACCATTTTTCCTCAAATCTCTTTTAGGTGTTCCTATTTTTGTAGGAGAAATACACCAAGGCCACCAAAATGTGCAAAATGAAATCAGCTTCTTTTTAGAGAAACTCATGAAGAACAAATGACTCTTGGTCAGGTTATTCTCTCTGGTCAACATCCTGGCAGGAAACTTCAAATGTTGCCTGCAACAAGCCAAGAGACTTGAAAAGGAAGGAGTGTGTTCCCTTGCCTGTAATTTGGTTTCCTGTTTTGCCTTCCAAAATTTGCATAGATATTTTAAATGCTTTTAAGAAAAGTGCTTTGTTTTGTTTTGACTCTTTTCCATGAAACAAGATTTGTGTTGGTGAGCAATTAGTCACCGAAATTGCTCAGGGTCCTCTCGAGATACCTGGGCACAATCTGTCACTCATCTCAGGATTTTTCAATACCCTCTTACCCATCCACCGATTTCTAGAAATGCTCCCACCACATATTTCTGTGGCACTTTCTCAAGCTTATTTTCTTCTCTTCCTGTTACTCTACTAGACTGCACATTCCTTGGAGGCATCTGTTTATGCCGGTACCTCCACTGTGCCAGGCACATAGTAACCACTCAATAAACGGGTATAGAAAGAATGAGCAACTACATGGTGCTTAAAAGATCCCAGCATCGACTGAGTATCTCCTTTGTGACAAGGACCACGCTGGTGGCTTATACACGTCATTTTATTTAATTCTCACCCCCTGCTGGGAAGTTACTCATATTTCTCATGTTTTTCAGATGAGGAAACTGGGGTTCAGGGAATTAAGGGAAGCCTCCAAGGCCACACAGGTGGTAAACAATGGAGCCGGGAGTCAAGTTCAGGTGCTCTTGCCCACTATTCATCTTTGCCTCCTTCCTCAAAGTGGCAGATGGAGGAAGTCAGTGGCTCAGAGTTTGCTGATCCTCATAGGTACTGGCGGCTGAAGGCCAATTTTTGAAAAGGGTTTCCTATGTAGAGTGGTCAGGCTTGCTTCTGGGTGGTTCCTGCAGGATGAGGTTGGAGAGACAGGAAATTGCCTTCAGTCTCTGTGATCATCCCTACAGGAGGCAGTGAGGAATGGGGGGGGGGGGGAAGCTAGGCTATGGGGTCAGTCAGCTCAGGGTTCAAATCACCGTTCTGTCACGTACCAGCTGTGTAACTCTGGTGCAGAGTTTAACAGGTCTGTGTCTCCGTGGCAGCTCTCGTGGTGGGGCAGTCACACCTACTGCATAGGAGAGTGAGGAGTAAATCAGAAATTTCAAGTAGAGCGCTGGCATGGTGCTTTAGAAATGGCAACTGTTTTTTACTGTGAGGATACCTGTGAGGGGCTGAGGTTACGGCGTCAGGGGTCCCAGCTGATCCCCCCTCTGGCTTTAGCAGCCACAAGACATCAGGCACAGCTGTGTCGCTTTACACATGAGGGTCCCTCTTACTGAAACGTCCTCCCCATCCCCGCCCCCTTATCCACCGGGGAGACACAGTCTTCCACTGGGCAGCCTCCCGAACTCCTGTAGCCCTGCGGCATGGTTTGTTTGCTGTATATATTTGGTTGTTGGTCGGCGTAAAGGGGATCTGGGACTCTTGGCATAAGCCAGGGGACAACAAACTCAGGCTTGGAAGCCAAATTCAGTTCTGCTCGCTTTAATTTTTACTCTGGTAACATACAAACAACATAAAATGTCCCATTTCAACAACTTTCATGTACACAATTCAGTGATATTAATTATATTCACAATATTGTGTTACCATCACCACCATCCATACCAAAATCTTTTCATGACTCCAAGAGAAACTCTGTGCCCATTAAGCAATAATTTACCATTTGCACCACCTTCCCCCCAGTCTCTAGAACCCTATGACCTACTTTGTCTCTATATATTTGTTTACTCAAGGTATTTCATATAAGTGAGATCATATAATATTTGTCCTTTTGTGCCTAACTGGTTTCATTCAACATGATGCCTTCAAGGTTCATCCATGCTGTAGCATGTATCAGAATTCCACTCCTTTTTATGGCTGAATAGTATTGTATAGTATGTATATAGCACATCTTGTTTATCCATTCATTTATTGATGGGCAGTTGGGTTGTTTCCACCTTTCTGGCTATTTTGAATGATGCTGCTAGAAACATTTGTGTGTAAATATCTATTCAAGTCCCTGGTTTCAATTATTTTTTTTAGGTACCTAGGACTGGAATTGCCAGGTCCCTTCCTCTGTTTTGTATGTCCCTCCCTCTGTTTTTATTTTTTATATTATTTTTTCTGTAGATTTTAAAAATTTATTTTTCCCTTCCCCTGCCCCTGCCCTACTTTTTTTGCTCTCTGTGTCCATTCGCTGTGTGATCTTCTATACCTCTTTCTCTTTTTTGTCTTCTCATCTTTCTCCTCCAGGATTCAGAGAGATTCGATCCTGGGGACCTCTGATGTGGAGAGAGGTTCCCTGTCAACTGTGCTTCACTTTGACTCTCCCCTTTGTCTCTCTTTTGTTGCATCATTATCTTGCTGTATGACTCACTTGCACAGGCACTGGCTCACCACACGAGCACTGGCTCACCGCACAGGCACTTGGCTTACCATGTGGGCACACTTTACTCTTCTTCTTTTTCATCAGGAGGTCCCAGGGATCGAGCTGGATACTCCCATATGATAGGCAGAGGCCTTATCACTTGAGTCACATTGGCTTCCCTCCCTCTGTTTTAAAATTTCTAAATTTTTAGGAAAACATTTTTTAAAATATAATTTTGCAACATGTGAAATTATATGACATTCAAATTTTAGTGTCCACAAATAAAGTTTTATTGGAGCACAGTTATGCCCATTCATTTATGTTTTGTCTATGACCACTTTCCTGCTACAAAAGCAGAGTTGAGTAATTGTGACAAAGACCCTATGACCCACAAAGCCTAAAATATTTACTAGCTAGTCCTTTACATAAAAACTTTACCAACCCCAGGTATAAGCTAATAGTGGCAAAGATTTCTCAGTCAGAAATACACAGCCAAAACTCTTTCCTTCCCCCTTTCTCATCCTATTCTCAAATAAAGTCTCAGTTCAGAAAATTCTTTTGGAAATACTCCCTGGGAAGTTTATGTCTGCACATCATTCTTCACACTTTCACCTTAGCTAAGTGTGGAGGAGGGAAAAGAAAGAAGGTGGAAGTAGACCAGGAGGTGGAAGAAAGAAAGAAGGAAAGAAGAGAAAGAGGATAGGCAGAGTCATAAATAAATTTGTTGCAAACAAGAACATTCATAAAAAGGCCAGAACAGAGACAGATTTAACAGAAATTTGTAAATATGTCTGCTTCCTCTACAATTGGCACAATCAGCTATGCTTCAAGAAAGCGTAACAATTTTGACAAGATGGCAATGAGAGCTAATAGCGTCAATTAGAGTAGATGATTTATCAAGCCGCTATTGCCAAACTTTAGTATTTACTCAATTTAGGAATTGACCAGACAGAGATGATCTTAAGACTCCCAGGGAAACGCACTTTGGCCCAGTGGTTAGGGCGTCCGTCTACCATATGGGAGGTCCGCGGTTCAAGCCCCGGGCCTCCTTGACCCGTGTGGAGCTGGCCATGCGCAGTGCTGATGCGCGCAAGGAGTGCCGTGCCACGCAAGGGTGTCCCCCGCGTGGGGGAGCCCCACGCACAAGAAGTGCGCCCTAAGGAGAGCCGCCCAGCGTGAAAAAGAAAGAGCAGCCTGCCCAGGAATGGCGCCGCCCACACTTCCCATGCCGATGATGACAACAGAAGCGGACAAAGAAACAAGACGCAGCAAATAGACACCAAGAACAGACAACCAGGGGAGGGGGGGAAATTAAATAAATAAATAAATCTTTAAAAAAAAAAAGACTCCCAGAAAAACTTGGCTGCCCTGGAAAACGAAACTTAAGAGTCAGAACTATTTAAAAGAAGTAACTGAATCCCTTAAGAAAGAAGCAGCAGTTTTGGCAAGAAAACCTTGATGTTGAAAGACCATAATAATTAGCAAAGAAAATCCAGGGGGAAAAGCACAAGGACATTACGAAAAAAATAAAAGAGAGAAAGAAGAAAAGAAAGCCGTGGACATTCACTTGATTTGTTTAAATCTTTAAATCTTATTTCACTGATGGAAAGGAAAGCCCCAGTGATTTTAATACCAGAGAAGATTTTGTTTTCTCCATGGTGCCTAGGGACCTCATAGTAAGATTTCTAGGCACAGTCAACAGGGATTGTTAAAATACCAGAATGACCCTTGCAACGCTTTCCTCCATTTTCAGACAAAGACCAGAGACGAAGACCGGAAGAGTGCAAGTGTTTGCCAAAGTCAAGTCCCATTTGGCTTTGTTTTTTCCCTACTGTGCTCTTGAAACAGAGAAGAAATTTAATCTAAACAGGATTCACAGGGGGATGTGAAAAGCTGAAAAATCTCATTTCCTCACTGTCAAGGCACTTGCTAGTGACAACAGAAGATAGAAAAAGCAGAAAAGGAGAAAAGATTAGTGACGCATTTGCAATACTGTGTACATGCTGGTTTATTTAGCGTTTGCTTGTGCTCCTGCCTCTCCCAATTCCGGGGTTCCACATTTCCTATTTGAGGGATTTTGTTAGCAAGTTTACGCACAAACTGTGAAACACGCTGACAGTTTATTGCTGTAAATTAGAAGCTAGAAGGTGGAAAGGAAAAAAGTTAAAAGGAATCATCCTAATCAGTCTTCCTCAAAACTGTCAAGGTCATGTAAAACAAGGGAAGTGCGAGAAACCCTCACCACTGAATGTAATGTGCTGCCCTGGATAGGATCCTGAAAGAGAAAAAGGGCATTAGGTGAAAAACTAAGGAAATAGAAATAAAACGTGGGCTGTGGTTAGTAACAATGCATTTATATGGGTTCACTAATTGTGACAAATGCACCATACTAATATGAGATGCTAATGATAGGGGAAACGAGGTAAGGGGTAGATGGGAACTCTGTACTAGCTGCACCATTTTTCTGTAAATCTAAAACTGTTCTAAAATATAAAAGGTTTTGTTTTTTTTTTTAAAAGGAATCATTCATTCTTTGAACATTTAGTGAGTCCCTACACATATCGGGCACTGTGTCAGGAGTCTCACTTCAAGCCTGGAGTTCCGTTCTGCATGCCCAAACTAGCCAGTGGTCTCACTGTAAGAATGGCTAAGTGGAAAACAGTTCCTTGACTCTATAATGGCCCAAGTCAGTGTTTTCCAAAGTGAAACTCACTGTGGGATTTAATAGGCATTAATGAAAAAGAAAAGAGGGAAATGGAGCATCCACTGTGGAAAACAATTTTGCAGTTCCTCAGAAAGTGTAGAATTACCACTTAACATGGCAATCCCACTTCTAGGTATATACCCAAGGAATTGAAAGCAGAGACTCAAACAGATATTTGCACACTAAGTCTCATAGCAGGATTATTAAAAATAGCCAAAAGGTGAAAGCAACCCAAGTATCCATCACCAAATGAAGCAAAATATGATATCTCTACACAATGAAATATTATTCAGCCTAAAAAAAAGGAATGAAGTTTTGATACATGCTATAATATGGATAAACCATGGAGACATCAGGTTGAATGAAATATACCAGACACAAAAGGACAAATATTGTAGGATCACACAGATGAAATAACTAGAATGTGCAAATTCATCAGGACAGAAAGTAGATTACAAGTTACCAGGGGCTAGGCATATTGGGAATAAGGTGTTAATGCCTAACAGGTAGAGAGTTTCTTTTTGGGGTGATGGGAAAAGTTTTGGCAATAGATGTTAATGGTAGCACAACATTGGGAATGTAATTATATGCTTAAATGGATTATATACTTGAAAGTGGTTAAAATGGGGCTCTCGTGCTCTCTTACCTCTGGACAAGGGTTCCAGCTGCTTCTACCCCACTTGGACCACCACGCGAGTAAAACCTGGGCATTTATAACCTATAATTGGAAATTGTAGCCTGTAAATGAGCCCTCTTTATCACTTTTCAGCCCCTTCCTCTCTACCTGGGACCCCTGCTCTATTATTTTCTGCCATTTCTCTTCCCTCCCTACCTGAATAAATTACTGGCCTAACTAAAAAAAAAAAAAAAAGTGGTTAAAATGGGAAATCTTGTGTGGTATATATGTTATCATAATAATTTTTTTAAAAACCCACAGAACTGAACAACACAGATTAAATCCTACTGTAAACCATGCACTTTAATTAATAGTATAATTATTATAATAATATTGGCTCATCAGGGAGCCAAGAGTGCCTACAACTGAAAGCAGGATTGCATCCAGCATGCATGTGGAATCTAAGCCTCCTCTTGATATAGATGTTGAGTGGACACAACCATTTCCAAGGTCCACAGGATGAAGGAATAGAGTACGCATTAGAGTGGACTTACTGATATTCTATTCATTAACTATTGTGATTAGTAATCGAAGAAAATGTGGCATTGGTGTGGAGAAAGTGGCCATGGTGGCTGCTGGGGGTAGGGAGTGGGAGGACGAGATGAGATGTGGAGGCGTTTTCGGGGGTTGGAGTTGTCCTGGGTGGTGCTGCAGGACAGTTACCGGACATTGTATGTCCTCCCATGGCCCACTGGGTGGACTGTAGGAGAGTGTGGGCTATGATGTGGACCATTGACCATGAGGTGCAGTGGTGCTCAGAGATGTATTCACCAAATGCAATGAATGTCTCATGATGATGGAGGAGATTGTTGTTATGGGGGGAGGAGTGGGGTGAGGGGGGTGGGGAGGTATTTGGAGACCTCATATTTTTTGAATGAAATATTTAAAAAATAAATAAAGACCAAAAAAAGGAAAAAAAGGAAAAAAAAATTGTAACAAACCACACCCATGCAAAATGTTAATAATAGGGGAAACTATATGTGGAAGTGGGGGGAATATTATGAGAACTCTGTACTTTCTGAATAATTTTTTGTAAGCATATACCTGCTCTAAATTTAAAGTATATTTAGAAAATAGAAAAGGGACATCTTTGGTTAAGCTGGATGAAAACAAGGTAAACATGTTTCTTTACTATGGGACTTCTCAGAGCCTTTATTATGTTTATGCACATTGGGACTATACAAAAAGGGGTTGTGAATGCAGCATTTCCCAAACTTATTTGATGGTTAAACTCTAATTTGCAGAGCATCTTTTGGGACTAGTTTCCCCCAAAGACAATTTGGAAAACACTAATTTAGGCAATCTAGAAAGAGAATTAGAATGGCTGAAAACAGTGCTGATGGAAGAGTCTGATAGTAAAGTTAAAAGAAAAAACAATGAAAACAATCTAATTAGCCATTACTGAATTTCACTGGTTGCTACAGGGATCTTAAAAGTAGAAATTCTGCAAAAACTAATTGCTGAAAAATTCTCATTATATGCCCAAGGCAAACAAGAGCCCAGTGGACTGTGGATCTTGTTAAATGTTACTGGATGAGTACATTAGGTTCAGTTGATGTCCTGTCTTGCTAAACAAAAGGCATGTGTATCTCACTCCTTTGAAAAGTTTCACAAATTTGGGGTGGACAATACATCTTTGGTTGAGATTAGTTAATGCCGAGATGAATAAATCCTTCATCTCAGTAACTCCTGAGGAGCAAAGACAATTCAGTTTGTAAATAACTGCAGACACCCAGATGTTTCTTGGACTGCTGGAATATTTAAACCCATATATGAGAAATTTTACGTTTTATTCCTTTGGACCTGTAACTTTCTCAAGTCTAAATTTTATTTTAATTGAATCAGTTTGGGCAGTTACATTTCTTCAGCTGAAATGAAAATGATGATAGGCTCAGACCACAACAGATTTTCTTGCAAGTTTGTTTCAAAATATATCATTAAAAAGGGTAAGACTTGAACCTTGACAACTCATCTTTGTTATAGGACACATTAATAACATTTTTATCAACCTCTGACAGCTTCATTAGCACAATCCTGAAGAACTGGAAAAATCTTGTTTGGGATACATTTAAAGTAGCAAAAAAATACTTGTTGAGGAAACACCATAAATAGAGTAAGGTGTGAGACTTTAGCAGAAAGAGCACAGGCTTTTTTGAGGGTCGAAGATGTGGGGTTGAATTCCAGATCCATCCCTATCCCTTCAAAGCTGAGTAATCGTGGGCAAGTCAATTAAAAAATGTTTTTCTCTATTTTTAAAGAAGTTTTAGATTACATAAATGTTACATTGAAAATATAGGGGATTTCCAAATACCCCACCCCCTTCCCCTAAAATTTTTAAAATAATGATAACATGTATAAAATATAACCCATTTTAACCACTTTCAAGCCTTCAATTCAGTGACGTGGAACCTCAGTTTCCTCCTTAGTAAAATAGGAATAATATCTTTCTTGCAAGGTTGTTGTAAGTAATAGAGATAATGTTTGCAAAGTGTCTTTTACAGTACCAGACACATACTGTTCTCTCAATAAAAGGTCATCATTACAATAGGAAAATATTATCACAAATATTAAATAGCAAAGAGCTCAGCAACAGTACAAGCAAACACTGGTGCATCAGCATAAAACTGGTTTATAGGAAAGAGAGAAAGGAAAGAGTAAATTTAGGCCAGTTAACAGTGAATGTTGTATGGAAAAAACAACTTTACTTTACTGCAGCAGCAGAGATTTTTGGAAGAGAGACAAGATTAACAAGCTCTTAGCCTTTTTGGCATATCTGAACTCAGAATGCTTCTGCTTAATTCAAACCTCCAAAACATACTAGGCAAAGTTGAAGATGCAGTAGAAGAATTTGTAAAAAGGGTTGCCTGTACCCTCAGATCAAATTCATCTCAAACTAGTATATTCCTAGACTCAAGGAAACTATTGGATCCTCAAAAATGGTACAATGAAAGTGAACCAAGAAGTGTTTCCCAAGGTACATCTGCAGGATGCAATTCAGGGGGGAAATATAGAATTACATAATTTAGGAGTTATTGGGTTAAAAAAAAAAGTTAAGCCAGTTTCTGGCTTTTTTAAAAAAAGAAATTCATATATATGATATAACTCCAAACAGTAGGGAAGGACACTAAATGAAAAGCAAGATTTCTTCTTACTTCACCTTCTGATGCCCAATTCCTCTTGTTAGAATCAATAATTGTTACCAGTTGCTTGTGTATTCTTCCATCACACACATATAGAAGCATTAACATTTTTTCTTTATTAGAGAAGCTGTGGGTTTACAAACAATCATGTACGAACTATAGGATTTGCATATACTACCCTACTACCAGCACCTTGCATTGGTGTGGAATTTTTGTTACAATTGATGTTAGGACATTTTCATAATTGTACTATAAACTAAAGTCTATGGTTTTAACTTAGGCTCACGATTTGAGTAGTGTATTTCCATGCATTTTTAAAAATTATTGTTACCATATGCATAATCTAACATTTCCCCCTTTTAATCATATTCAGATATATATATTTCAGTGCTGTTATCTGCATTCACAGTGTTGTGCTATCATCACCACCATCTATTACCAAAACATTTCCATCATTCCAAATAGGAGCCCTGTACATTTTAAGCCTTAACTTCCATTCTCTAACCCCATCCCATCCCCTGGTAACCTAGACACTAAATTCTGATCCGATGAGTTTACTTATTCAAATTGTTTCAAATCAGTGAGATCATGCGATATTTGTTCTTTTGTGTCCAGCTTATTTCACTTAACGTGATGTTTTCAAGGTTCATCCATGTTGTTGCATATATTGGGATTTCATTCCTTTTTACCTGTGAGTAATATTCCATTGTGTGTAAATACCACATTTTACATATCCATTCATTGGTTGATGGGCACTTGGGTTGCTTCCATCTTTGGCAATTGTGAATAATGGTGCTGTGAACATTCGTATGAAAATATCTGTTTGAGTCCCTGCTTTCAATTCTTTCGAGTATATACCTAGTAGTGGGATTACCAGATCATATAGTAGTTCTATACTTAGCTTTCTGAGGAACTATGAAACTGTCTTCCACCTCAGCTGCACCATTTTATACTGCCACCCGCAATGAATGAGTGTTCCTATTTTCCCCCAGCCTCTCCAACACTTGTTATTTTCAGTTACATACCAAACAATACAATACAATAATACTGGCATTTATAATTACCTAAATTATTACCTTTATCTCAGGTCTTTATTTCTTTATGCTACTTTGAACCACCGTCTAATGTCCTTTTGTTTCAGTCTGAAAAACTCCCTTTAGTGCTGCTTGTAGGGCAGGTCTAGTGGTGATGAACTTCCTCAGCTTTTGTTTATCTGAGAATGTTTTAATCTCTCCCTCATTTTTGAAAGAGAGTCTCACCAGATAAAAAATTCTTGGCTGGCAGTTGCTTTCCTTGAGCACTTTAAGTACTTCAATGCAATGCTTTCTTGCATTGCTTCTGCTTTCTCCATGGTTTCTGATGAGAAATCAGTGCTCAATCTTATTGAGTCTCCCTTGTTTGTAACACATTGCTTTTCTCTTACAGCTTTCAGAATCTCGCTCCTTGTCTTTTGCATTTGGTAGTATAATCAGTATGTGATGTGATGTGTTTTTCTTCACATTAATCCTGTTTAGTGTTCTCTGAGCTTCTTGGATATGTGTATTTACATTTTATGCTAAGTTTTGGGAAGTTCTCTGTTATTTCTTTGACTATTCCTTCTGCCCCTTTCTTTTTTCTTCTCCTTTGGAGAGTCCCATAAAACGTATTTTGGTGTGCTTAATGGTGTCCCATAGCCATCTTGCGCCACTTTTGCTTTCCATCTTTCTTTTCGATTTTTGCATTTCTCAACCTGCATTTTAAGTGTCTTATCTTTACGTTCACTAGTTCTTCCTTCTGCCAGCTCCAATCTGCTCTTGAACATTCCTGGGCATTTTTCATTTCAGTTATTATGGTCTTCAACTCCAGTAGTTCTGTTGATTCCTTCTTAAATTTTTATCTCTTTACTTAGATTCTCATATTATTCATTCATTGTTTTCCTGATATCCTGTAGTCCTTTCTCTGTACTTTCCTTCCTCTTCTTTAGCATTTTTAAGATTATTTTTTAAAAGACTTTGTTTGGTATGTTTGGTATTTTACATTGCTGCCAGCAATGAATAAGTGTTCCTTATTTTCTGTCACATACCAAACAATACAATACAGTATAATTCATTGGTGTTTTCTGGACTTTTATCTTCTTCCTTTGGATAGGCAATCATTTCCTATTTCTTTGTCTTGCACTCTTTTGTTGCACAGTGTATATTTTAATGTTTTAAAATGTTAACTCTGGAATTTACTTTCTGGGATATCTGTTTCTTGGTTTTGTAATCAGCTGGTTATAAGACAGAAATTTTTGTGAACTTTAGCCCTCACCTCAGGAAGGTCTGCCCACGGTGAATGCAGTAGCAGGGTTTTCCCTGTGTTAATAGGCCTCTGTCTTATCCTGGGCTTCTGTTGCTAGTTGTTTTGGAGTTCCCCTGTTTACAGGAGTTTGGTTGTCTCCTCTGTTTCCCAGAGGACAAACCTCCCTCTCCTAGGTATCTGAAGCCAGTAGACTTTGTCCCAGACTGTTTGCCTCTACAGTTTCGTGGGTTTTTTAAAAAACATTCCTTTGATTGTCTCATGCTGCTTTTGCCTGGGAGGGTCACTCTGGGGAGGACTTTCCCAATTTTATCTTTCCCAGTCAAAACAGGTCCAGGGACCTATGCTGGAGGTGCATACTGGCTTCAAAGTTCCCAGTGGAAGGGGTTGGAGGGGGGTGCCAAAAACCTCTCCAATGGCTCCCCAAAGCTGAGCTTTTCGGGCCTGCCCAGCAAATGCAGTCCTTCAGCTAACTTTCCCCCACAGCCCGGAGGAAGCTTTGCATCTTTAAACCTCCAACATCTCTGCCTCTGTCTGGGGAGGGTTGAAACAATGGCTGCCCTCAGAGGATCCTACCAGGGATGGAGAGGCTGTCAAAGTGTGTGCATTTTTATCTCTGATAAATATCATTGTCCTTCAAAAAAGTTAAAGCAATTTATACTGCTTACAATCATGTATGCAAGTTCCTGTTTCTCCATATCCTACCCAAAACAGTGTAGTAATATACTTTTTGATATTTCCCAATCTGATTGATTAAAAGAATATTTTTTAAATTTGTGTTTACTTCTTTATAAGTGAGGCTGCACTTTTTTTCATATGTTTAAAAGCCATTAATTTTTTTGGTAAGCTACCTGTTTGAGCAAAGGTTTATTTAATGTAGAACTTCTCAGAGCCTTTATTTATTTTTTAAAGATTTGTTTATTTATTTCTCTCCTCTTCTCCTCCCCCTCCCCCCCCCCCCCCCCCCCGCCCCAGTTGTCTGTTCTCTGTGTCTATTTGCTGTGTCTTCTTGGTCCGCTTCTGTTGTTGTCAGCGGCACGGAAATCTGTGTTTCCTTTTGTTGCGTCATCTTGCTGTGTCAGCTCTCCATGTGTGTCATACCATTCCTGGGCAGGCTGCACTTTCTTCTGCGCTGGGCAGCTCTCCTTATGGGGCACACTTCTTGCGTGTGGGGCTCCCCTGAGTTTTGTAGATTCTTATCACTCCTTCATGAAGTATATTAATCAGCATTCTTTTTCTTGCAGCTCCACCAATGCAAACTAGATTAGGAAAACAATAAAAAATAATAACTTATTTGCTCATATAAATAAACTTGGGAAAGGTCTGGAATTCAACTAGGCCTCAAGAAAAACTTGTGCCAAGGACTTGAACTCTGTGAGGTTTTTTCCTCTTGCTCACTCATTCTCGCTTGTTCCTCTCTTTAGCTTTATTTTTTCTGTAGCTCCTCCAGTTGCTCCTGCACCTGATATTTCACTGCTTCACAAGCAGAGAGAGACTGAAGCACTCACTCTCAGGTCCCAGGTTCAGAAGTACCCAGGAAGGGCTGGGTCAGTGCCTGTCCCTGAGCTCAACAGTCGTGGCCAGGGCCAGAAACTGTGAGGAGACCGAGCAACATCAGTACCATGTGAGAAGAGTAAGGCAAGGCGCTTTGCCCAGAAAAAGGGCAAAGGAGAGGCTTTCTTTCACCAACACACGACATTCTTTGCCTCTGTGTTAACAAAGAAATGAAGGAACATCCCTGGAGGATATAATCATCATGGACCAAGTTACACTTGACAAATAAAGAAAAAGAATTTTAACATTCATTGTTCTTTTGCAGTTTATACAGATTTGCCAATGTTAAAACCAGTATTAGATATGGAAAAGGGCTTTTAAATGACTGGATTGGGACAGGTGAAGAAATAAATACCAAAAGCATTGCAAGTTACGTTCCTCGAGTCAAATGCAGATTCATAAGCCTTTAAGATATGGAAGACCAATTCATTTCTATACATTCAAGTGACTAGAACAGGATCCACTCCTTAGGAAAGACTAATACGAAAATCTGGATTACTCAATTCTGTAATTAGAACAGTTACAGATTGTATTAGTTCTGTATTTGCCGCTATAACAAATTACTACAAATTTAGGGGGGAGGAGAGAGGGAGCGGGGGAGAAATAAATAAATAAATCTTTGAAAAAAAAGATAATCATAAGTGTTGATGAGAATGTGGAGAAATTCCCATTCATTGCTGGTGGGAATGTAAAATGGTGTAGCCACTTTGAGAACAGTTTGACAGTCCTTCAAAAGTTATACAGGGGGACGAGGCTGTGGCTCAATCAGTTGGGCTCCCATCTACCATATGGGAGGCCCCGGGTTCACGCCCCAGGATGTCCTTGTGAAGACAAGCTGGCCCATGCGCCACAGAGAGCCGACGCAGCATGATGATGCAACAAAGGGAGACAAGCAGACCCAGAAAAAATGCACAGTGACTGGACACAGAGATCAGACATCAAAATAAGCTTCAGGGGGAGGGAAGGATAAATAAATAAATAAATCTTAAAAAAATAAAAGCTATACATAGAGCTACTATACAACAGAGCAATTCCACTCCTAGGTATACATCCAAGAAAAATGAAAATATATAACTACACAAAAACTTGTAAATGAATGTTCATAACAGCATTATTCATAATAGCCCAAAAGTGGAAACAGCAACTCAACAGTTCATCAGTTGATGAATGGGTAAAATAATACCCATACTACATAAGATGTGATGAAGTACTAATCCATGCTACATCATGGATGAACCTTGGAGACGTTATGGTAAATACAAAAAGTCATTCACAGACCACACATTTTTCTGGTTCTATTTATTTGAAATGTCTAGAATAGCCAAATCCATGAGACGGAAAGTAGATTAGTGGTTACCAGGGGTTGAGAAGAAGGAGGGAGGGGAAGGGGAGTGACTGCTAATGAGTCCAAGGTTTGGGGTTTCTTTTTGGGATGAGGAAAATGTTCTAAAATCAGATAGTGGTGATGATTGCATAACTCTGTGGGATGTTCTAAAAACCACTGAATCAAACACTTTAAAATGGTAGATTTTTAGGGAAGGTAAATTATATCTCAATTAAAGTGTTATTTTAAAAAGAGCTCAGCGAATCACATTTGGTGGCTCTGCCCCAAGATAATTAAGAGAAACCAAGCACTTCTATAATAGTTTATATTTATTGAATACTTAAGGACCAGTTTATCTAGTATTTTATATGTATTAAGTCACTTGATCCTTAAAATGACCAGATAAGGTAAGTACTTTTATGTTCATTTTACAAATAAACTATACCTTGCCCAAGATCACACAATAGTAAATGGCAGAATTGGGATTTGAACCTAAGCCATCTAATCCCAGAACCCATATCTCTTATTCAGTCATTACTCATTCTCTTATCCATTCACTATTGATTCCATTAACCACTACACCATACTGCTTTCTTGAGTATGTGGAGTCCATTACTAGAAGAGCATTATCTGGAAAAACAATTCAAATATTACCAAACATTTTAAGTAAACATCTATGCTCAAAAGGAACTTAGTATTTTAGAGAAGTGGAATTAAAATCACAGTATTTGTGTCACAGAAGTGGAGAAAGAAAAATGATCAATAGAATCAAGTGACCAGTACACTGAAAAGAAAAACAAGTCCTTGGACTTGGCAAATTGAGCTCATAGATGACCTTTAACAGTACAGCTTCATTAGATTTCTGAGAATGGAAGCCAGATTGCAAGGGGTTGAGGCATGACTGATCGCAGAGAAAGTCGGTGTTGATTTTCTTTTGCGCAGTTTGATTTGAAATGCTACTGCCAAATGGCAAAGAACAGTCACAAACTTAGCCCTGAGCAAGGTGTATGGCTGAGAGCTGCTCTCATGAATGTGGAAAAGAAGGAAATGTGGCAACTAGCCAGTTACTGATCATTCACTGCTCTCTTCTGGGTCTCACTTATCCCAAACCCCAGGTTTCATTTCCACCAGCTGCCTCTCTGATGCCTTCCTACCTCTGTTCTGCACTCCGTAAGCTCTGAGTCTTGGCCCAAGCTGCCCAGATCCCTGCAGAAGTCTTCCTCTTTCTACTGAATGCCACCTCCCCATACCACCCCGTCATATACACACACTTATTCTATGCATTTTCTTCTTTAACTCTTCACTGAACCCACCTAATTCCAGAACATTTTCATTAACTATCTTTTATTCATTCATTCAATAATTTTATTGAACTAATACCCATTCATTTAAAACAAACACTACATGACAGAGGCAGCCAAAACAAAGTCTAAATGTCTATTATCTGAGCAATGTGCCAGTCTTATCATGATTGTGTATAACTCTCTCCCTCTCTGTCCTGTTAATAGATAGTGAATCATCTGATCTTTGTGCCCTAAATCTCTCTGCACTCATAGGCATATGATTAGTACTCAGTAAGTTCTTCTTAACCTGATAAGGGGCTGATGCTGCCAAAAGCAGCTATTCTACCTCCACTCCATGGTAAGATAAAGTGAATGTACTTTCTCTCCCAGTTCTGAGCCACCCTATCCCCGCTGAATTTTCCCCATCCTCCTTACCCAAAATAACCAGTAACCACGTATCTTATTCAACTTCGACCAAAACAGGAACCTGCAGGCCCAAAATTCTAGTGCTTTGCCTAAAAGGCTGATCATTAACTGTGAGCTGAAATGAAACCTTAGAATACAGGGGACAGGGAACAGGAAACAGGATTTCAGTCCAGTGCTGCCATAAATCAACTATGGCATCCTGGGCAAGCCACAACTTCTTGCAGGTTTAATGGGCTCACCTGTAAGATGTAACTGCTGATACCTGCCCTTTCTACTTCACAGGCTTCTCATGAGGATGAAATAAAGGACTATATAAGAAAGTGCTTTGAAAACTACAAAGGCCTGCAAAAAAATATTGACAAGCCTAGTCTACCTTCTCCGGTCCCCTTATTGGCTGTCAGGAGCCTGACAGTACCTTCTTAAACCTAATTCCTTTAATCTTTGCCTTTTGGCAGTAGAATTTCAAATCAAACTGCACAAAAGAAAATCATCACTGACTTTCTCTGCAATCAGTCATGCCTCAACCTTCTCCAATCTGGCTTCCGTTCTTAGAAATCTAGTGAAGTTGGACTCCTAAAGGTCATCTGTGAGCTCAATTTGCTGAGTCCAAGGACTTTTTTCCTGTCAGTGTACTGGTCACTCAATGCTATTGATCACTTTTCTTTCTCCACTTCTGTGACACAGATCGTGTGATTTTAATCCCATTTCTCTGGTTCACCTTTTCAATACTCTGCCTACACTCCCTTCTCCCACCCCCTCCATGTGGCGTTCTCCAGGGTTCTGACCTCCACCCTCCTCTCTTGCCTCCCACTCTCCCTTCATGGACTCTCCTGCTCATGCCTTCGGTGAGCAGTTTCTAAGCAGAGGACCTCTATTCATAGCTTCAATCTCTCTCCAGGCCTGCTGGACAGTCCCCCACTGTCAGCTTCACCATGTCATATCTAAAATAAAACTTAGTATTTCTCCCCCAAACAGGCTCTTCTTGCTGCTTTCTCTCTCCCTTATTCCCCATATGTAGTCTGGCAGCTTTCAAGTCCTAAGTACTTCCTGGAGAACTACGATAATAGTTCTGCATCTATCCAGTACCATTAGTGGGTTTTCCTTATTGACAGAAGAGGGGGCTGCAAATTTTGAATGAAGAGGATTTTTGAAGTCTGTTTTCATTACACAATAGCTTTTTAACTACAGTGAATTTTTCAAAGTAACAAATTCTGCTAAGCGCTTTTTATACATTGTCTTGGGAGGAAAGTTTGAGCTTTAATTCTCATTAGATAGTAAAAAAGATTATATAACAGTAATCTCAATAGTAAAAGATTATATTAGATGGGTTCACGTCCCAGGGCCTCCTTGTGAAGGCAGGCTTGCCCGCATGCTGCAGAGAGCCCCTGGCCCACAAGCACCACAGAGAGCTTACTCAGCAAGGTGAAACAACAAAAAGGGAGACAAGCAAGAATGCAGAACACGCAATGAGTGGACACAGAGAGCAGACAGCAAGCAAGTTGCAAGGGGGGAGGGAAATAAATAAATAAAAATAAAATACAGACACAGAAGAATGGACACAGAAAGCAGACAGCAAGCAAAAAGCTGCAGGGGAGGTTGGATAAAAAAAAAAAAAGATTATATAAGAGATGTTTCTCAGATCAAGAGACTAGGAATGATATGGTTTCCCCCAAAATATTAACGGCACAGTTATTACAACTTTGTGAGCTTCTGCCAATCCAAATTGGCCCCTGCCTCAACTGAAGCTCCAGACAGCCAGGCCTTGAAGACAGAATCCGCTCCACTCCTAAGTGTCTATGTAACTGGCACCGCTCTGACAATTAATGCCTGTCCCCCTTCCCCATCCCACCCTACCCCCATGGCCTTGCTTAGTGAACACACCAACCCAGTGAAATAGTTCTGCTTTTTCTGCCCTGCACCACCCTATGTTTTGATACAGTCACTTTGAGTCTCTTTTTTTATATTTCTTCCCCCCCTCCCCAGTTGTCTGCTCTCTTTGTCCATTTGCTGTGTGTTTTCTGTGTCCACTTGTATTCTTGTCAGCGGCACGGGAATCTGTATCTTTTTGTTGTGTCATCTTGCTGCGTCAGCTCTCCATGTGTGCGGTGCCACTCCTGGGCAGGCTGCACTTTTTCTCGCGCAGGGTGGCTCTCCTTACGGGGTACACTCCTTGTGCGTGGGAGTCCCCTACGTGGGGGACACCCCTGCGTAACATGGCACTCCTTGCATGCATCAGCACTGCACATGGGCCAACTTACCACACAGGACAGGAGCTTGAACCCTGGACCTCCCATGTATTAGGCAGATGCTCTACCCATTGAGCCAAATCTGCTGAGTCTCTTTTGATGACGATTGTATGGATATTTTAACGCTCTCATCTCTTTTATAGCCCTAAAAGGTGAATCTTATACTTTCCGCCTCTTTTTGTTACTAAATAATGTGTCCAAGAAATGATGATATCCCATGTCTACATCTCTTGTCCCTGACACTTATCCCTCACAGTGGCGTACCATTTTTTACACAAAGTCCAGGCCACACCTTGCAACCCTGCCTGAACTGGGTGAAGCCTTCTTACACACATGCTCTTTGACCCTGCACATCCTGTTTTATTTCCTGGAAGGAAGTTTGGCCCTCGAAAGCCACGTCCTGAATGATATTGCAGGGAAAGATGCAGGACATTATATCTCCTGCCATAACCCACTGAATGGACTGGGGGAGAGTATAAACTACAATGTAAACTATAATCCATGCGGTGTAGCAGTGCTCCAAAATGTATTCACCAAATGCAATGAATGCGCCACAATGATGAAAGAAGTTGTTAATGTGGGAGCAGTGTGGGTGTGTGTGGAGTGGGGTACATGGGAAGCTCTTAAAATTTTTTAATGTAACACTTTGTGTAATCTATGTACCTTTTTAAAAAAAGACAATAAAAATTTTGCTAAAAAAAGAAAAAATCTACTCCCAGACTCTTCCATCTCCAGCTCCCTTCCCTAGCTCAATGAATAATTTAGCCTCATGACATTTATCTCCTCTTTTAGGAGTCTCTCATTCCAGTCATTCTTTGCCTGAACTCAAACAACAAGATCATGGAGAAAAAAAGTCACCATAATCCAATGCATTTGCTCCAAGCAGCTATCTCCAGCAAGCTGACTCTGCTGAATTAACTGAAGATGTCTATGTCTAGTGATGTGTCTTCTTAGACTGTTGATCCATCATTGTCAACACCCTCGTACTGGTTTTCTTATTAAAAAATTGCAGGAATAGCTACCAAAAGATCAATAACAATGAAACATAATTGATCAGCCAGGAACAAAGAGGGCTCACAGGGAAGGAAGACGAAAAATCAGGGCAAAAGAAAAAAAAAAAAAAAGCACGTGGATAGTCTTGTCTCCTCATCTGAACAGTCTGAATCGGCACAGACAATCACGAAGAGTGTTAACTAGGGCATGGACAGGATGATTCCCCTGCCATACTAATTCACAGAGATGTTTATGTCCCAGTTCCCCTTTGAAACATTGACTCATGTCTTTGGGCTTTGAGGTCTGTGTCCTAGTTTTCAGTTTACCTTTTCTATCTGGTTTACAGTATCCACATTCAAAAGGGCAGAGCAATTCCATTTTATTCCAGCCAGGAGTGGTCTTTCAAAAATAGGAATCAGGAGCAATGGAAAGATTTCTCCTTCCCTTTCATCTCACCTCCTCCTCTCCCCTTCCCCTGCTGCACAGCCTCTAGCCCCCATTGACTTTGCCTTGGAATTCTCCTATCAGCTCCTCATCTCTGGGCATAATCAAATGAGTTTTGTACTTGGTTAAAATTGAAATATCACAAGAAGATAATACCACTTTAAATCTTACCAGTCATTGCTTTTTGATAAGAATTAGTTGGCCTTATGCTTTCTACAGAGCAAGTTTTGAGAAAGGGAGAAATCCAATGGGTTTGGACACTGAGGGTACAAAGGGCATGGAAGAATCTGGAATCCAGCTGCCTATATCACAATCTGACCAAAAAAACAAAGTGACTCCTGGAGTGAGAGGGGGAAGGAGGAAGTAACCTTGACCCATTATCTTGGAACCTTGAGTGTAATTTCTGATGCAAACATGTCCCAGAGATTCCTGAAATGTGATTGGAAAAACAGCCACTTCGAGCTACAAGCAGTTTTTTGTTTTACAGCAAGAAAACTTAAAGGACTATTCAGGTCAAGTTATACATTTTGCAGAACCCAGTGCAAAATGAAAATGTGGTGCCGTTGGTCATAAATTACTAAGAATTTCAAATTGACAGGTGATAGGAAAGCATTAAAACTAATGGAGCCCTTCAAAACCCAAGGCCATTCAGGACTGCACAAGTCACATGTCCATGAAGCCTGTGATGGGGCCATTTAATTACTCAAACGTAGAGCAAAGACCCTCTTCTCACATGGAGATAGCAGAGGCATGACTCCAAAGAGTTAACCTGCTTAGTTTAAGAATATGACCTTTACAAGAGAAGGGCTTTGGACTGTTTGACTTACTGCTGGATCCCCATAGCCCAGAGTAGGCTCTCAATCAGTATTTCTTGGGGAAAAACATGAATGAATGAATATAAAATGATTGATAAGAAATAGGCAGCTATTTATTATAAACTTTACTTACGCTTACTTTCAATTTTTTGTGTAGGAAACTGATCTAAAAATGCAGGTAAAGTATTGTTTGAGCTTATGGAGACATGAATACTCTTTAGAAAGCATTTACTCAAGAGAAGTCATTAAAGACTTGGAGAGGATCTGAGAAGAGATGGTGCCCTGTTGTTCAGAGGACCAAGTGTAGCTCTAAGTTGGAAGCAGGCCTCTCATCACTCCTGAAAGGAACCCAGCACAGTTCTTTCACCTCAGCTTTTGGAAGCATTTTGGGCACACCTTAGTGCATCAGCAGTACAACACAGTGTATTTAAGGTCATGGACTCTGAAGCTTAGTTATTACCTGCTCTTGAACGTGGGCAAGATACTTAACCTCTCTGTGCTCAGTTTCTTCATCTGTAAAATGTAGGGATAATATTGTGTCTACTTGTCTGGCAGTATGGAGGGATGAGTGCTGGACTGAATCAGGAGCTGGAGGATTTAGTGTTTACTAAACTATCAATTTCCTGGACTGCCTGGAATAATTTTCTTCCCATTCTCCATCTGACAATCTCCTACTCATCTTTCAAGAATCAGCTCAAATGCCATTTCCTCTGGGAAGTCTTCAAGAACCTCCCCAGGGAAAATCTCTGGATTTTCATAAGTTTTGCCTTATCTTTTTTTTTTTTTCTCTTCAGGTACTGGGGCTGGGGGGTTGAACTCCAGACCTCTTGTGTGGGAAACCAGTGCTCAACCACTGAGCCACATTGACTCCCCTGAGTTGGATTTTTTGTTTGTTTGCTTGTTATTTGAGGGTTTTTTGTTTGTTTTTAGGAGGTACCAGGGACTGAGCCTGAGACCTCCTATGTGGGAAGCAGGCCACTTGAGGCATATCTGCTGTCTTCTAATATCTTGTATTTTTGTTGTTTCGTAATTTCTATTTTTCCTACATTTTACTGACTAAAAATATGATTTCCATAAAGTCCTGTTTATGATTGTTTCCCTGTCTCCTAGCACAGTACTTGATGAAATGAATGATTGGATGAATGAATTAGCAACTCACACACTTGCTCTGGTACTCTATTTTCTTCCTCTGTGTAATGAAGGCAGTAGTCTATTCTCAAGAACCCATCCAGCTTTAACGCTCCTTGAATGCTAATATTTAGTTACAGAGGGTCCATCCAGGTCTTCTCCAGGGACAGAGCAGACAGAATTGCCTTTGGGCTTCTGTCATTTCTCCTTTGTACTCCCTTTCATTTATCTGATTCACCTACACATCTTAGACTTGACTCTTCCTTGCACTCAGCCACTTGTTAATAGTGTCATGGTTAAGAGCACAGAGTCTGGAGACAGACTTGAGTTTCAAGTACTGGCTCTAGCATTTATTAGCTGTGTGACCTTGGGTATTTTATTTAACTCTCAATGTGATCATTTATAAAATAGGAACGATAATAAAGATGGCACCTGCTCATAGGATTGTCTAACACAGGTTCTGATCAAACAATGGATGCCAGGCATAAACAACTAGCACAGCTATACTGGACACAGGACACACTGAGACTGTTGTAGTCATTAACCCTTATTCTTGAGAGTGGGGCAAAATAAGGACTTAGTAAAATATTCTCCCCTACATATTTTAAATAAAGCAAGTGGGGGGAAGGGGTTCAGGAGATAAAGTCCAGGCCCTAGAAATCTCACTTCAAAGCAGGTTTCCAAGGTAGGTTGGTTTTACTCTGGCAGTGAATAATGAGATCAGGGCTTTGGAATTTGCTCCTCCTGGTTTGTGAACAGAATGTATGTCTACTTATTATCAGAAAATAGTATTAGATGTAACTTCTTAAGTGACAGATGTGATCAGATTTATAGTTCTCTGATCATATCTGTAATTTAAGATGCTATGTTTACTAATAATACCTAACATTATACTAACACTTCATATGCTTTGTTCTGTAAATTATTTAAAATTTTCACAAGCTTATAAGGTAGGTAGAGCAGATATAATCTGCCCCATTAAAACAGTGCTCACTAATTTTTCATATTTGGGAGTGTCTAACACACAAGAATTTTGGCATATTCTCTGGAAACTTGCATAGACATTGATGACCCAGTATTACTCTCTGGAAAAGCAAGAGAGTAACTCAGGGTTTTTTTCATCAAGTTCCTGGAATCTGATTATAAATCTTGGATGATTTTAGAATCCAAGTATAATCACTTATATTAAATGGATCTGTGGCTTAGAAATTGCTGCTGTCACAAATGACATATTACTTCATTTTGTTCTAGAATATTAGGTAGGAGACTTTTATAATTCACACAGCAAAATAGAAATAGTGACATACCAAGTATATAGATTAAGTATAAAACGACACAACAGTATCCCTCTGAAAAGAACTGGGAGGAACTGAATACATCATCTCTGCTGTGAAAATGAATATGGGTGTTTGGTCACAAATTAGAATTTCACATGATTTGATAGAATACCTGGTGCAAAATGTAAAATCTTCACAATTATACCTCCAAATTATACTCAATCCTCTCTCATTATTTATCATATTAATTTAGCCTTGCCTTTTAAGGGAATGCTTGACAACTGTAAAAGCTGATGCATTAAAAAATATGAGTTTGGGTATATATATGAATCTAGGGAATATATATTAATATAAAATTGCTGAATCTGTCTTAAATTCTAAACAACTATCTGTTTGCTGGTGATTCTTATTTGATAAACCCAGAAAAAATGAATCATATCAACTGATCATCAAATGCAAATCCTGTGAGATTTTCTTATTCTTGAGTGCAAGTGAGGTAAGCACTCTTAGTTTATTGAACAGAATAATGGAATAAAGTTTTTGGCAAAATTATAGGGAGTAGGCAAATGGAAAATGGAAGAAAAGTCACATGGGTAGGAAAAGTATGACTTTTCACAATATTACTATAAATTATAATGGAAAATTCTCTTGGGAACCTATGGGTCCCTGGGTTCAACAATACCCATTTGTTTTCCATTCATCAAGGGTTTTAAACTTTGGGGAAAGAGGGAATTTATGACATATGGCTTTCAGCACCAGCTGTGACAGAGAAAAAGTGCTGCCGATATATAAGACAATGAGATCTTTAGCTGGCTGCATCTAACAGCCTCACAGGAAATTTTAGGATGGAAGTCAGCCAACAAGCGCATCTTCATTTGTCCTTTCCTTTAGTTCGCACAAATATTAACTACTTATTTATTTCCCTAAAAAGTTAATTCCTTTAAAATATTCAATGCAGTTATTTCACACAGTAGCCTAGCCTGTATTTCAAACTAAGTGAGAGCTTTAAAGTAACTACCTGTCTTGCTGACTTATTTCATTCCATCCTTGTCCTTGTTGTCATCCTAGGCCATGACAATTGAGGGTGGCAGAAACCAATCCTTAGACTGAAGCCATTTCGGATGAATGAGTACAGAGGGAAATGGCCAAGAAGGAACTCCCGATCTCCCTGGAAAAAGGTCTGTTATGCCAGATTAGGAAACTTTGGCTTTTTCTTGTGGGCAATAACAAATCACAAATCCTCTTTAAGAAGTATGGTATGATCTGATGTGTGCATCCAAAAAATCACTCTGGTGACAACATGGAGGGCACATTAAAGGGGAAAGGGCACGGAATTTCAGATGTCACCCAGAAGGTTCTTGAAATAGGCTGAGAGAAAAACCACCGAAAGCCTGAACTGAGAGTGGTTTGGGGGTAGAAAGAAGAAAATAGATGAATTAGTCATCAGGTCCTGTTCATTCCCTCTCTGAAATATCTCTACCAATTTAGTCATATGTCCCAGCAGTGTCCTTTATAGCATTTTGTTTTCCTCCAGTGCAGGATTCAGTCCAGGATCATGTAGTGCATTTAGCTGTTATGTCTGTTTAGTCTCCTTTATTCTGGAACAGTTCGTTAGCTTTTCATTATCTTTCATGACGTTGACATTTTTGGAGAGTACAGGTCAGTTATTTTATAGACTGTTACTTAATTTTGGCTTGTCTGATGTTTTCTGGTGATAGATTCAGGTCATGCATTCCCAGCTGGAATACCACATAAAAAAAGTCATGTCTTTCTCCCACTATCACATCTGGAGGCTATATGATGTCCATCTGCTCTTTATTGGTTATAGTAACTTTGATCAGGGTCTTGTCTGGTTTCTCCACTAAATAGTTACTATTTCCCCCCTTGCAACCAATAAGCAACCCATGGGGAAACACTTGAGACCATACGAATATTCTGTTCTTCATTAAAATTTTTCCCTAGATTTTCCCTTCTCTGATGATTCTTGATCAGATCAACCTTTACTCTGATGGTTGCAAAACTGATTTTTCCAAATCTGCCAGAATCTCAGGTTGTTTTTTAACTGGACACATTACTGCCTGAAATAAGCACTGGCATGTCCCAGTGTAATTGTGGCGTTGTAACTAAATTCTAGTATATTTGTCCTGTGGGACTACTGAGAGGTCTTCTTCAAAGCAGGGGGGAATACTCTTCTTCTTCCCTACTCTGTCCTGTGCCTATAATACAAGTATGATTGCCAGAGGCCTGGTAGCCAACTCAGACCATCTTGGACCTTGCAAGATGCCAGAGGATGCCGTACACAGAGCCTTAAACAGAGGATACCAGAGCAGAAAGATAGAAACTTCGTTTCCTGTTGGCACCAATAATCCCATACTAGCTCTGGACTGCCTTTGTCCAAACTTCTATCTTGTTTAAGTCAATGTTATTTGGGTTTCCATTATAGATGAATAAAAATTTATAGTTAGATATACACATAGTAGTTGAATCCATGAAAAAGGAAGAATGTGGTATAAGAAGAGAAAGTGGGGAAACGGACTTTGGCCCAGCGGTTAGGGCCTCCGTCTACCATATGGGAGGTCCGCGGTTCAAACCCCGGCCTCCTTGACCCGTGTGGAGCTGGTCATGCGCAGTGCTGATGCGCGCAAGGAGTGCAGTGCCACGCAAGGGTGTCCCCCGTGTAGGGGAGCCCCACGCGCAAGGAGTGCACCCGTGAGGAAAGCCGCCCAGCGTGAAAAGAAAGTGCAGCCTGCCCAGGAATGGCGCCGCCCACACTTCCCGTGCCGCTGACGACAACAGAAGCGGACAAAGAAACAAAAAGCAGACAAAGAAACAAGACGCAACAAATAGACACCAAGAACAGACAACCAGGGGAGGGGGGGAAATTAAATAAATAAATAAATCTTTAAAAAAAAAAAAGAAGAAGAGAAAGTGACTAAGGATCAGGACCCTGAGGGACATGGAAAGTTACTGGGTAATCAAAAAAAAAAAAAAAAAAAAAAAGTAGCCAGTGTAGAATTCTGTGAAAAATCAAACATCAGGAAACAGTGGTGCCTCCAAAACAAGAAAAGAAAGAGTTTTAAGGAGAATGCAATGAGGAGTTTAAATATCATAGGGAGGTCAAATAAAATAAGGACTGAAAAGCTTCTGTCGAATTTGGAGGTCTTTGATAACCTACTGAGAGGAAATGTATTATATGGAGAGGAAAACCTGGACTGTAGCAAGTAAGGACTAAACAGAAGATTAAATATAGGTATTAAATTTAGGTGACTCTGCCATAAAATTTGCTAGAAAAGAAAAGGGATGACATTAGGCTATAACTAACCCATTGACTATATATTGAGGGCAGAGACAAAACTATCTTGTTCATTTTGGATCTCCAGCAACAAATGCATGCTTGGCACATAGTAGACCATGAATAAATATTGGCTGATACAAACTAGATTGAAAACACCCCTTCCCTCAGAGATGTTACATTCGAGTTAGTAAATAAATGGAGTAAAATGCATGGTCTTTGACTTGTTTTTGTATTTTTTAAGATAGGAGATATGTTTTTCAGGTTTATATTAGATGTATAGTTCTGTGAGTTTTGACAAACATATACAGTTGTGTAGCAACCAATACAAATTATAGAATATTTCCATCACCCTGAAAAGTTCCCTTTGTGTCCCCTTCCTTCATCCAACCCCAGTGCCTGGAAATCACAGGGATTTCTGTCCCACGTTTTACTTTTCCAGAATGTCATATTGCCAAATAGGAGAATTTTGTGTCTGGTTTCTTTCATTTAGCACAGTATTTTTGAGATTAATCCATGTTGTTGCACACACTAGTAATTCATTCCTTTTTATCAGTGAAGAGTATTCCATTGTACAGATGTATCACAATGTCTATCCATCTCCCAGTGGCTGGACATTTGGGTTGCTTCTAGTTTTTGACAATTATAAAGACACTATAAATATGTGAATACAGGTCTTTGTGTGGACACAGGTTTTTATTTCTCTTGGGAAATCCTTAGGAGTAGAATTTCTGGGTGTAAGTTTAACTTCATAAAACACTGCCAAACCTTTCCCAAGGGGTTCTATCATTTTACATTCTTGTAATGTCTGAAGGTTCCTGTTGCTTCACATCATCTCTCCCAACTTTTGATATTGTCAGTTTTTACATGTTTAGCCATTCTAATAGGGTGTATAGTGATATCTTATTACACCTGCTAATTATGCTGAACTACTTTTCATGTGCTAACTTGCCATTTGTATCTCTTCTTTGGTGAAGTATATATTCAAAACTTCTGCTCATTTTAAGTTTTTAGACTGTTTATTTTCTTATTATTGAGTTGTGAAAGTTCTTTATACCTACTGGATTTGATTCCTTTATCATATATGTGTTTTGCAAACATTTTCTCCAAGTCTGTATTTGGTCTTTTCGTTTTAACTCTCTGTCAAGAAGCAGAAGTTTTAACTTTTGATGAAGTTGAATTTCTCAATTTTTTTTTATTATGGCTCACACTTTTATGTCCTATCTAAGAAATCTTTGCATAACCCAAGGACATAAAGATTTTCTCCTACGTTTTCTTCTGAAAGGTTTATAGTTTCACATTTTACATTTAGATATATGAACCATTTGAAGTTAGGTTTGGTATACGGAGAAGTCAGGAGATTTTAACAAATTTATACTTTGATAGAGAGTTGAAAATATTTGATATAGCAAGATTCCAAAGGGGCATACGGAGATTGGAACAGGAGTTCATAATGACAGAAATTAATCTCTTCTCCCATTAAAACAAAAAGGAAATAAATTAGAAAACAAAATTTGTAAAAGGGGAGGAGTGGGGAGTTAAATGGTTCTCATACCTTTTGGCATCCATTTTCTCTGAAGGAATCATTTGATAAAATGATCATTTGATAAAAGAGAGGAAGACAAAACTTGGAAAGAGAGGAAGACAAGGTTGGAGAAGACAACTAAGATTTGGAATAGACACTGTGGAGAATGATGAAAAGAGATGACCAATGATAAATTAAAGGGGGTTAAATGATGCTAAAGGCCCAGGGGAGGCTGAAAATTTTGAATCTGTATTGACTGAGTTGCACAGTTAGGCAATTTTCCTTAATTTTATGGCTTAACATCATCAGTTTAAGAGTAATGATGGACAACACAAGGAGAGAAATGGCAGAAGATAAGTCAGTGAATTCATTGAGAGACGGATGAGAAGCTGGAGGCCTGGTTGGACAGGAATGGAAACGAGTCCAGGAGGCACTGGTAGGATGGGATCACAGGGAAGGGCTGAAGGAACTAGAGATCTGGGAAGGGTTGAAGAGCAAACCTCAGACCCAATGATTTTTCCTGTGCTTTTTTCTCCATGGGATCAAATTACATATTTCTGTATATCAGTTAGAATGCATTTGGTTGCAAGTAAAAGTCTACCCAAATAAAAGTGATTTAAAAAGAACAATTTTTCCCCTCATTTTATCACATAACAAGAAGTCCAGAAGTAGGAAACTCTAGGAAAGGTTAAAGTAGCACAACACTATCAGGATTCTGGGGCAATGTCTCCGCTGTTGTCTTGGTTTACCCTCACAAGTCTAAAATGGCTACCAGAACGCTAAGTATCACATCTTTTTCATGGCAATACTCAAATGTAAGATGGAAGGAAATGGTATGTCTTTGTGTATCTCTTTCATAACATGGAGGAAAATATTTCCCAGAAGTCCTCTTCCTACTAGATTCCCCCTGCTTTTTATTGACCAGGAGTGAGTCCCATGCCCATACCCATACTGAAAGAGAGGCTGGAAAAGCAAGTAACTGAGTTTTCAGTTTCTCTAATAGATTACCATTTTGCCAGCAAAGACATAGGATGGGGAAAGGGTTGTTGAGTAACCAACCGGCAGTGTCTGCCACATAATGTTTTTAGAAAAGTACCTCAGAATCACAAAAATCCTACAGTTGTGAAAGGGACCTCAGACACAGTTCCCTAGCCTTTGGAAGAGGCAACACTTTAGTCACCTAACATGGATATGACTTCAATCATCTTTCAGTCCTTCCAGGAGAAAAATTTACAAAGATGAACAGGAAAGTTTCCTTCTCCTAAAAAGTTTACAATCTAGAAAGGAAACAGAAATACATAATCATAATTAATACACAGCATATTATTGGACCTATGGGTAAAATATGCTAGCAGCACTGAAGAAAGCAACTAATTCCAACTTGGGTGATTGAAATATGTAGTGTTTGAGTTCAACCTTAAGAGATGATTGAGGGGGAGCAGATGTGGCTCAAGCAGTTGAGCACCCATCTCCCACATGGGAAGTCCTGGGTTCATTTCCTGGTGCCTCCTAAAGAAGACAAACAATCAATGAGCAGACAACAAGCAGACAAGGAAAAACACCAATGAGCAGACAACCAGCAAGATAATTAGCAAACAATGAGCAGCAAAGAGCAAAACCAAATGAGCAGGGAGCCGATGTGACTTAAGCAGTTGAGCATCCACCTCCCACATGGGCAGTCTCAGGTTCAGTTCCCAGTGCCTCCTAAACAAAACAAAACAGACAATGAGCAGATAAAGGGGAAAAACAATGAGCATAAACAACGAACAGATGAGGGAATCATGGGGGAAAGGGGCAAGATGATTGGAAAATCAACTGAGAAAAACAGGACATTCCAGACTAACATAATTTTAGGGGAAGTGGATGTGGCTCAAGCAATTGGGCTCCCATCTACCATACAGGAGGTCCAGGGTTCAATGCCCAGCGTCTCCTGGTGAAGGCATGCTGGCCTGTGTGGCAAGCTGGCCCACACAGAGTACTGCCCTGCGCAGGAGGGCTGCCCGTGCAGGCATGCTGCCCCATTCAGGAAGTACTGCCCTGCCCTGCCCTGTGTGCTGGTCCACACAGAGAGCTGGCACAGCAAGATGATGCAACAAAAGAGACAGAGAAAAGAGATAATAAAAGACGCAGCAGATAAGGGAGCTGAGGTAGCACAAGAGAGTGATCACCTCTCTCCCATTCCAGGTCCCAGGATCGGTTGCCAGAGCTGCCCGATGAGAATGCAAGCAGATACAGAGGAACACACAGTGAATGGACATGAGAATAGACTATGGAGGGACAGGGGAGAAATAAATAAATATATATATTAAAAAAAAAGAATGTGTTTCCTAGCTGCTAAAATAAAAAACAAAAAAGGGTTGGCTTAAACAACGGAAATTTATTGGTTCACTGTTTTGAGGCTAGGAGAAGTCCAAAATCAGGGCATCAGCAAGACAATGCTTTCTCCCCAAACACTATGGCTTTCTGAGGCTGGCTGTCAGTGATCTTTGGTCCTTGGCTTTTCTGTCACTTGGCAATACAAATAGCAATGTTTCCTCCTTTCTCCACAGGATTCTGTTGATTTCGACTTCTGGCTGCTCCCAGTGCCTTTTCTCTCTGTGGTCTTTTCTATAAGACCTCCAGTAACAGGACTAAGACCCAGCCTGATTACTTAGGGCCACACTTTAACTGAAGTAACCTTATCAAAAGGTTTTATTTACAAAGGATTCACAGCCACAGGAATGGATTAAAATTAAGAACTTGTTTTACTGGGGTATATAGTTCCAAGCCACCACAATGAGCATCCTTGTCTTGTTCCTATCTTCGATCTTATTTTTTTTTCCTATGCTGCTCCAGCAAATACCATGAAATGGGATGACTTAAACAATGGGAATTTATTTGCTAGGAAAAATTCCAAATCAAAAATTTCAAATCTTCAAAGTGATGCTTTCTTCCTAAAGACCATATTCTGTGACTGCCTACTGGTGATCCTTAGCTCTTCTGTTATATGGCAAGGCACATGGAATTGTTTTCCTGGATTCTCCCTTCTCTTCCAGATTCTGTATATGTCCAGCCTCTGTGGCCTTCTCTCTCATGTCTGAATTCATTCTGCTTATAAAGGACTTCAGCAATAGGATTAAGACCCAATCTGGGTCACATCTTAACTGAAGTAACCTCATCAAAAGATCTTACTTACAGTGAGTTCACACCCACAGGAATGGATTAAACTAAAGAACATGTTTTTCTGGAATGTGCACAGCTTCTAACCACCATATAAAAGGAAAGCTGTCAGTTTGTCGTCATTGAGTATAATGTTAGCTGTGGGTTTTTCATATATGGCCTTTACCATGTTCAGGAAGTCTCCTTTTCCTAGTTTTCTAAGTGTTTTTATCAAGAAGGGGAGCCTGCTTTTGTCAGATGCTTTTTCTTTGTTAATCGAAATGACCATGTGTTTTTTCTCCTTTGTTCTATTAATGTGGTATATTACATTAATTGATTTTCTTATGTTGAACCATCCTTGAATACCTGGGATAAATTCAATTTGATCATGTTTTATAATTGTTTTAATATGCTGTGCAATTCAGTCTCCTAATATTTTGTTGAGGATTTTTGCATCTATATTCATAAGGAATATTGGTCTGTGATTTTTTTTCTGGTATTACCTTTATCTGGCTTTGGTGTTAAGGTGATATTGGCCTCATAGAATGAGTTAGGAAGTATTCCCTCCTCTTCAACTTTTTGGAAACTTTTGAGCAGGATTTTAATTCTTGGAATGTTTGGTAAAACTCACAGTGGAGCCATTTAGTCCTGGACTTTTCTTGGTTGGGAGGCTTTTAATTACTGATTCAGTCTTTTTACTAGTAATTAGTTTGTTGAGATCTTCTATTTCTTCTTGAGTCAGTACAGATAGTTTGTGTGTTTTTAGGATTTTGTCCATTTCATCTAGGTTATCTAATTTGTTGGCATACAGTTGTTCATAGTGTCCTTTTATGGTCATTTTTATTTCTGTGAGTCAGTAGTAATGTTCCCTGTTTCATCTCTGATTTCAGTTATTTGCATCCTTTCTCTTGTTTTCCTTTTCATCTAGCTAAAGGTTTGTCGATTTTATTGATCTTTTCAAAGAATCAACTTTTGGTTTTGTTAATTCTCTCTATCATTTTTCTTCTTATTTTTTATGAGAAGTTGTGAGTTAATAAATCAATCATGCTACCATAGAGTATTCCCCTACATTACCTCACCACCAAAACCTTACATTGTTTTGACACATTTGTTACAAATGATGGAAGAACATCATCATAAAATTATAGCTATCTATGGTCCATAGCTTATTTGTTTTTAAAGATTTATTTTATTTATTTCTCCCTACCCCCTCATTGTTTGCACTTGTTCTGTCTGTTCATCTTCCTTGTTTTTCAAGGAGGCCCCAGGAACCAAACCTGGGACCTCCCATATGTGAGGGAGGTGCCTAATTGCTTGAGTGACCTCTGCTCCCTGCTTTGTTGTATTTCTCATCATGTGTTCTTCCTTGTGTCTTTTGTTGTGTCATTTTGTTGTGTCAGCTTGCTATGCCTGCCCATCATGTCAGCAGGTTGTCTTGCTCATCTTCTCTTTAAGAGGCAGTGGGAACCAAACCCAGGACCACCCATGTGGTAGGCAGGAGTTAATCACTTGAGCCATATCCGTTTCCCCATAGCTTATTTTTGGTGTATTTTTCTCACAAACCATCTATTATTAACAGTATTAGTATTGTTTATTTGTTATAGTTCATGAGAGAACATTCTCATATTTGTACTATTAACCACAGTCCATCATTCAGTATGGTATATGGTCCCCTGCCTTGTACAATCCATCCAAAGTGTACTTTCAGTGGCTTCCAGTTTCATCACAGAGTTGTGCTGTCATCAGCTCAGTTTATTACAGAACTTTTTCATTACTCCAAAAGGAAAATTCCCATACCCACTTATCCCCCACATTATTGACCCTTAGCATGATATAGTACCTTCTTTGACATAGCTGTAAAAATATTACAATATTACTGTTAAATATACATTACATTAGTTATATTTTCCCATGTATCTCTATATTCTTAACACTTGTAATAGAGGAACACTCTTGTATTTGTACTATTAACCACAATCATCATCCACTACTGAAATCACTTTGTAATACAGTCCCTAGATTATCCTCTCACTTTCCTTCAAAAGATATTAACTTCATTCTACAAACCCTTTAAGCCACAATCACTTTTATAAATCAACAGTGTTGATTATACTCACTATAATGTTTTACCATCAACTCTAACATTTCCCACATTTACAACCCCCCTTATTAAACATAAACATAATGTCCTCAAGGTTCATCCATGTTGTCATATGTATCCCAAGTTCATTTCTTACAGCTGAATAGTATTCCATCATATGTATATACCACATTTTGTTCATCCATTCATCAGTTGATGGATGTTTGTGTTGCTTCCATCTTTTAGAAATTGTGAATAATGCCACTATGAACATTGGTGTGCAAATGTCTATTCACATCCTTGCTTTCAGTTCTTCTGAATATATTGCTTGTAGCAAGATTGCTGGATCATATGGCAGTTCTATATTTAGCTTCCTGAGGAACTGCCAAACTGTCCTCCACAGAGACTATACCATTTTATATTCCCACCAACAGTGAAGTAGTCTTCCTATTTTTCCACATCCTCTCCAGCACTTGTAGTTTTCCACCTCCTCTCCAGTACTTGTAGTTTTCCACCTTTTTAATAGTGGCCCTTTTGTAAGAAGTCATATCTATAGGTTTTTATTCTCTATTTCATTTAGCTCAGCTGTAATATTTGTTATTTCTTCCTGCTCACATTGTGTTTAGTTTGCATTACATTTTATAGATTCGCTAATTGTGATGTTGGCTCTTATTTGAGATCGTGTTCCTTTTTATTGTAAACATTTAGAGCTATAAATTTCCCTCTCAGCACTGCCTTTGTTGCATCCCATAAGTTTTGATATGCTGTGATTTCATTTTCATTTGCCTCAAGATATTTCCTAATTTCCCTTGTGATACCTTCTTTGACTCATTTTTGTTTAAGAGTGTGTCATTGAATTTCCATATATTTGTGAACTTTCCAGTTCCTCCCATTATTGATTTCTAGTTCATTCCATTGTGATTATTGGAGAAGATACATTGTATGATTTCAATATTCTTAAATTTGTTGAGATGTTTTGTGCCCTAATATTTGGTCTATCCTGGAGAGAGATCCACATGCACTAGAGAAGAATATATATTCTGCTGCTATTGGGTAAAGTGTTCTATATACGTTTGTTAGGTCTAGTTAGTTAATAGAATTGTTCAAATCTTCTATATCCTTACTGTTACGCTCTCTAGATGGTCTATCCATTATTAAAAGTGATGTATTGACGTCTCCCACTATTAATGTAGAACTGTCTATTTCTCCCTTCTGTCAATGTTTACTTCACAAAATTTGGGGCTCTGGCATTAGGTGCATATATATTTATATCTACTATGTCTTCTAGTTGAATTGATCCCTTTATCAGTATATAGTGACCTTCTTTGTCCCTTGAAACAGCTTTTTACTTAAAGTCTATTTTATCTGATACTAGATAGTTACTCCAGCTTTCATTTGGTTACAATTGGCATGGCATATGTTTTCCATCCTGTTACTTTCATCCTACTTGTTTAAAGATGAATCTCTTTTAAACAGCATAAAGTTGAATTTTTGGCTTTTTATCCATTCTTCCAATCCCTGCCTAGTGACTGGAGAATTTAATTCATTTACATTTAAAGTCCCTACTGATAATGCAGGACTTTCTTCCGTCATTTTGCCATTTAGTTTGTGTGTTAGACCTTCTTTGTCCCTGAACTCTTCTGTTAATTCCTACTTTCATATATTTGTTTTTTTGTCAAGTACCATTTTGAATCCTTTCTCAATTTCTTTCTGTATATATTTTTCAGATGTTTTCTTTGCAGTTATCATGGAGCTTAAATTTGACATCCTAAATTCATAACAATCACATTTAATTTGATAACCAATTTAACCTCATTAGCAACATACACATACACTGTTCCTATACCCCTCCATCTCCCCATAATTTTTGTACTTGTTAAAAATTACATATTTATTCATTGTATTCCAAAACCATAGATTTATCATAAGTTCCTGTACATTTGCATATTAGAACGTGTAAGAAGTAAAAGGGAGTTACATACCAAAAAATACAATAGTATCAGCATTTATAATTACCCATTATGATCACCTTTACCAGAAGTCTTTATTTCTTTATGTCACTTGATCCACTGATAGTATCCTTTCCTTTCAGTCTGAAGAACTCCCTTTAGTATTGCTTTAGGACAGGTCTAGTGATGATGAACTCCTCAGCTTTGTTTCCTAAGAATGGCTTAATCTCTCCTACACTTTTTTTTCCTCCTACATTTTTGAAAGGCAATCTCGCTGGATACAAAATTCTTGGCTGGCAATTGTTTTCTTTCAGCACTTTTAAGTATTTCATACCACTGCCTTCATACCCTCGTGGTTTCTGATGTTATTGACACTTAATCTTATTGGGACTCCCTTGTACATGATATGTTGCTTTCTCTTGCAGCTTTCAGAACTCTCTCCCTGTCCTGGAATTTGACAGCTTGATTACTATGTGATTGGAAGTGGTTCTCTTAGAAGGTATCCTCTTTGGGGTCACTGGGCTTTTGAATTTGCATGTTCATGTCTTTCATTAAATTTGGGACATTTTCTACTGTTATTTTCTTGAAAATTCCTTTGCTCCTTTCTTTCTTCTCCTTCTGGGACTCCCATAATGCATATACATTGGTATGCCTGATGGTGTCCACAGGTCTCTTAAGCTTTTTTTCATTCCTTTTATTTTCTTTCTGCTCCTCAGCCTAAATTATTTCAATTTTCTTTTCTTCAGGTTCACTGATTCTTTCTTCTGCCAGCTCCAGGATTCTGTTGAAACCCTCTCCCTGGAGGGTTTTTTTTTTTTTTTTTCAGTTACTGTGGTCTTTACTCCAGTATTTGTTTGGTTCCTTTTCAAAATTCCCGCCTCTTTATTGAGACATACTGTTCATTCATTGTTTTTCTGATATTATTTCATTCTTTCTCTATGTTTTCTTTTATCTCCTTGAGCATATTGGTCTTCTTCATTGGTGGTAAATATATACATATTTTTTCAAATCTTGTTCCTTTGGGTGGGCCATCATTTCCTGTTTCTTTGTCTTATAATCTTTTATTGCACACATTTTGTGATTTTCAAGTGTCAGCTCTTCCTTAAGTTTGTTTCCAACTAGTGATGTGGTGGAGAATTCCTTGTTGCCAGGAGCTAACAAAAACAAACAAACCAAACAGAAATAACACCTTTCACAGTCTTTGCAAATTTGCTTTGCATTGACTGGTGTTCTCCTCCAGACTTTAGCCCTTTTATCGAGACCAGCCCAAGGAGAAAGTTAAGTGCAGAGTCCTCTCTGTCTCTTCTGAGCCTGTGTCTTGTCCTGGGTTTGTGCTCACTCATTGTCTTAGGAATCCCACCATTTACAGGAACCCAAATAGCTCCTCTAGTCCATAAAAAGTAGACCTCACCCACCCACCCACCCCAGTGCTTTATTGTATGTCTTAAAGCTGGTAGTCCTTTGCTCCAAGCTGCTTAAACATAATTGTTTCTTATAATGCTTTAGTTGGCTACCAGCTGCTTCTGTTCGCAGGGTGAACCAGTGATTCAATCTTTCTTCCTGCCACCCAGTAGGCTGGCACTGGCATACAGGCACCCCAGTATGCTCATAGAAGTTATTCTGCTCCCTCCAGACCAGGGCCTGGGACCCACATAGGGAGAAGAGGTTGGCTCCAAACTACACTGGAGAGGGTTGAGAGAGGGGCCAGCAAGGGTGCCACAAGCTTTCCCTACCATTTTTAAAGCTGTATTTTCTCAATTAGGCACTCACCTAGTTACTACAGCCCTTTAACTGTTTTTCAGAGTTTTGAGGAAGATTTTTCCTAGTTGTTCAAAGATCCTGTAGGGGAACAGCACCTTGAAGCATCTTATGTTGCCATATTGGTCAACCAGCCCAGAAAATTTTTTTGAATATTAAATTCAATCATGTGCAAAAAAATTGTTTTGTAAACTGTTTAATACCATTCAAAAGCAAGATTAAAAGTGGAGAAACATTTAATTTGTATTCTATTGCTCTTAAAGTAGAGATTTTCTTGTCTTGGCCTAGGAGAAAACTTTCCTATAATACTTGGCATCTTCTAAAAAACTAATAATAAACTTTTCCACCAGTGGTTGACATAATTATTTCATAATTCTGTGAAGGGAAGGAAACATGATAGAAAGTAGTGATTTTAGACAAATTATCTAATCACCCCTACATTCAAGACTACTTTTTGGTTAGGAAAGCATCCATGTATAGAGGCAATTTGCAGCTTAAAGCCATTCTTCACTGGAACATCAAAAACAATATCTAGCTATGTTGTAAAAATTAAATCTGCAATATGTTTTGGCTTCACAAGAATTAAAGGTCTACAAAAACAATTGAGGAACATGATAATACATTCCTGAGAAATGTCAGAAAAGAATTGAAGGGAAGAATTATCTTTTGAATTTTTGTATTTTTACAGGAATGAAAACAAAGATAGTGACCATTGACTAAAGTAGATCATCTAACTCCAGATGGTAATAGATAAGATCACCAGTAAACAGTTTGTTTTTAGCAGGACTAACTGCTGACTGGAGAATAATGAAGTGGGAAAGTAAACAATATATAATGACCTATGAGCTATCAGGGCTCAGATATTTAGAAATTTCACTCTGGTTGAAATGTTAATCATTCCCTCCCTGCCAAAATCTCCTCGGAAAGCCTGCCAGCCTGCAGACTATAAGGGCATTCCTTAGGTAGCAGGAGCCCTGCCTTGCTCTCTGGCCAGCTAATGTGACCCGGGACAGATGCTTGGCTCAAACTGGGTCAATTATATTCTCAGAGACATGGCGACTGAATTGGATAGCCAAAGGGGTGCTAATGCAAAAGACCAGAAATCTGTTGGTTTTTATAAAGGGCATTTATTTGGGGTAGGAGCTTACAGATACCAGGCCATAAAGCATAAGTTACTTCCCTCACCAAAGTCTATTTCCACGTGTTGGAGCAAGACGGCTGCCGACATCTGCAAGGGTTCAGGCTTCCTGGGTTCTTCTCTTTCAGGGTCTTGCTTCTCTCTGGGTTTAGGGTTCCCCTCTTCCCAAGGTGCCAACTTTAACATCAAACTCCAACATCAAAATTCCAACATTAAGAACCCTCAACTCTGTTCTTTGCCATGCCTTTTATCTGTGAGTCCCCACCCTTTGGTGGGGACTCAACGCCCTACTGGCACAAGAGGTTTACATAATTAATCAAGTAAACCTATGAATCTAATATAATCTAATATGCCCAGAGGAAAAGATCAGTTTACAAACATAATCCAGTATTTCTTTTTAGAATTCATCAGTAATATCAAACTGCTACAGATGTTGTTGGCATTGAAGATGCAAGGTCATGAAGAGTTGTTGCCGGAATCCGCAGGATGACAGCCCAAAGCCATGTGCAAGCCAGTGTTATGGGGAAAATAAACAAAAACACCTTGCAGAGATGCAGAGTAACTTGTCTGATGAGAGAAAAATGGAGCATATGTGAAACAAGGAAGGATGAGAGAAACCAGGAGAAACAGGGAGAGGGAGGGAGGGATAGAGAGAGAGAGCGAGAATGAGAGAAGCTGTCTGACCATAAATACTTTCTTCAGTTGGTTTCTACATTTTATCTTAAAATAAATCTTCTTCCCTTTAATTGTACTCACTCTAGTGTATTTTATTTTCTCACTACCAAAGGATCCCTTAGTAAGATATTCACTGATTGAACTAGAGCCAGAAATAAAAAATAGGGGACATGCAAGGCATCTAAACTGTCAAACTTTATTTCCAAAATACTATATACTAAAGTTCAAGTGACACTAAGTCTTTCATTGCCTATTTACTTTTTTCATTATCAGTTTTGAGATATAATTCAAATACCATAAGATTCACCATTCCCTCATTACCTAATTTACTTTTATTTTTTTTAATTCCATCAAGCTACTGGATCTAGTTCCAAGTCTACGAATAACCTATAACAAAGAAAGAATAGTTAGTAGAAGCGAGAACATTGCAGCAATAAAAAGTGACAGCTGACAGCCTATCAGCAATGGATGAAACAGAAACTATAAATAGGAGCACAATAATTCCAAAGGGAGGGAAAAAGAGCAATCTGGAGCCATTTAGAGTGCATTTGTTAGGCTCTTTTGGTTCCGAGGAACAGCTCAAGTTACAGCTAGTTTTAAGGGAAGGAGTTATTATAAGGAATAAAGAAAACAAGAATCTCAACTCCACAGGGCCTCATGGGAACCCAGGAAAGGCCAAATCACCAAGCCTCTGGAAGAACAGGAGCGGTAGTGGAGCCAGACCTCACGAAGGCTGGAACCAAGACGTCATCAAGCATCCAAGGTTACCCCAGGACTTGGGCATCTAGATGCAGGCATTGCCACCTCAGTGATGGGTTACTTCCTCCTCTCTCTCCTTCCTCTCTACCCTTATGTCTTTTGGTTTCTCTACTTTCCCATAAAAAGTTTCTTCCTTCTCTCTTTGGAATTTGCAAACTGGCAGCCCATGGGCTATTTCAGCCTGCAGGCTCATTTTTTGGGCAGGCATGGTGCCTTAACATTATTTAGAATTCCAAAGCCTTGCGTGCGGTGGGGAGAGGAATTTAGCAGTCTCCAAAATCTTTCCCATGCCCCATTACCTTAGCATGGCCCTCTTTGAGCATTAATATTGTGTGCCTGACTGCTGAAGGTATTTCACTTTGTGATCCTTGTTCTCTATCTTTTTCCTACCTCACAGTTTCTGCTTATCAAAATATCTGCTTCCTCATAACTTCTGCATATTCTACCCCATGGCTTCTCTCTGTATAAGTTTTTTTTTAATTATTAATTTTATTTACAAACATGCCATATCTACCAAACGTACATTCCCCCTCTTCCCCTACCTCTGTTTCCTGATAACCTCTAATCCACTTTCTGTTTCTGCAAATTTTGCTATTTCTAGACATTTCTTATAAGGGACCTCATAACAATGTTTACAAACTTATAAAAGTAAAAATAATGGGAAGTATAGCAATTTGATATAGTTATGAATTCCAAAAATAGATATTGGATTGTTTGTAAACTGGTCTGTACCTGGGCATGATTAAATTATCATTAGGGCTTTGATTGGGCCACATCAGTAGGGTGTTGAGTCCCCACCGTTTGTGGGGGACTCAGATAAAAGTCATGGCAAAGGACAGGGTTGGAGGCTTTTTTAATGTTGAGTTTTGATGTTGGAGTTTGATGCTGAAGTCTTAAGCTGGAGCCCCGGGAAATAAGCACACAGAGGAAGGAAAAGCAAGCGCCAGAAGAGAGGAACACTGAACCCACAGAGAAGCAAGATCTGGGAAGAAAAGAATCCAGGAAGCCTGAACCCTCGCAGACTTCAGCAGCCATCTTCCTCCAACACGTGGAAATAGACTTTGGTGAGGAAACTAATTTATGCTTGAAGGCCTAGTATCTGTAAGCTCCTACCCCAAATAAACACCCTTTATAAAAACCAACCAATTTCTGGTCTTTTGCATCAGCACCCCTTTAACTGACTAATACAGGAGGTATATAATTTGTACTCAGTTATTTGGGAAGCATTGGATACTTTAAATAAAATCTCATTCTCCTTCAAAGTAAGAACTAGTCTTAGCTGTTAAGTACAGAGGCTCTGAAAGTTTTTCTAATCCTGGCTCTGCTACTTACCAGCTAGCAAATCCTTTAGTGATTCAGTGCCTCAATTCCTCATCTATAATATGAGAATTATAACAGCCCTCTTCTCATAGGCTGGTCGTATTAAATGAGACAATCCACAGAATACATTTGAAATGGGGCCTGGTACATAGTAAATGGTTAACTGTTTTTATTATTGATGCTATTATTATATAAATAAAGGAACTTGTACTAATACTTTAGTAATATTTTATAATGCTTGATAATGCTTGAGATTTTCCTATTTCTACATATATATTTTCTTTTCTTTGACACTGAGTACTAGCTCTGTCATGCAAGTCCTGTATTATATTTCCATATAAAACAAAACTGCTCTAATCAGATTGTTTTACTGTAGAACAACAGTATTTTGTTTGATAGGGTTTAAACTTATTTTAACCCTAAGTTAAAAAAAAACCTATTTTAATCCTAAATTAAAATAAATTTTAACTATAAAACTTTGTCTGTTTATCCATTAATCTGGTGCCTAGACAGAAAGACAACCCATGCAAGGCAATCTTCAAAGCAGGTTCCAAAGCAGAGAGTTGTCAATTTGAAAGTAAACACTTTTGAAAAACAACAAAGGCTGCAGTTGATGCCAAAGGACTTATCTAAAGACAGTCATCTGTGGAATCTCTGGCCAGTTCTAGGATGACTTCCTTCCCGGAAACAAGACAGGAAAGTGCCAGAATGGGTGCACACCAAAAGAGCCAGGGCCTGAAAAAATCACCTAGGAAGCTTTAGAAAACATACCAATGCTGGTCCCTCCCTAGACCCATTAATTTTTAAAACTTGGAAGTGGGAAGAAGGGAGCGGGCATGCAGCAATATTTTTCAAAGCTCCCTAAATTCTCATAATGCACAGCTAGGATTGAGAATCCCACTGTTCTAGGGCTTCCTCTACTTTGCTACTAAGGCATCCTCAGAAGAGAGGCTACAGGCCATAGCCCCACATAGGGGAGAAGAAGACAGTTGTCCAAGATCCTTTTCATCACAGCAGCCTTGTCAGAAGTTTACCAAGACTTGCTCTCTGCCCAGCACTGTGTGGAAACTGATTTAGAGGCAAAAAAAAAAAAAGAAAAAAGATTACGATTAATGTTGTTTGACTCCACTGAGCTTTCAAAACAGTTGGGGAGTCAAAATTAGCACCCAAGGAATAGCGGCAAACTCACGGAGCATTACATTGTGGTCATGATTAAAAGGACTTGCTCTGGGAGTTCAGTCAAGAATGAGACAACGGTTGACATGGAGAAGATAGAATCTCCTGAGGATGAGTAAGTTTGGGCTCAAAGGGAACATGAAGAAGAGTGTTAAAGCAGAGTGAACAGAATGCACAAAGTCAAAGGATATAGGAAAGGGAGGGTATGGTGTGAGAATAATGACAATAACTAGGGTGGAAGATGTTTGTTGGGGAGTAGCAAGAAATAAACTTGGATAACAAGTAGACTAGGGCCAAATTCCAGAGGGATGGTATACTAGACTAACTTAAACACCATATCGTAGGGAATAGAAAACCACAGTGGGGTCTTGAGTAAAGATGGACAAAATCTTTGAGTAATCTAACAGATTATTAGAGGATGCCAGAGGCAGGAATACGAAGTTAACAGATTGCTACAATGAACCCAATGTGACCGAAAAATGAAGGCCTGCACAGTAGGAGTAGAAATAAGAAGGAAAATGGGTGAATCCAAGAAATAGGTTTATATTCCTTTTTTGTGTTTTATTTTGATTTTTAATTTTTTACAGGCTATCCAATAAATGGACATTACAAAATTCAAGAAATCACAGAAAAGTAAAAGAGAAGCAGGAAAAATCACATATGATCTCTCAAATCACAAGTAACATTGTTAACATTTTGGCATATTTCTCTTTAGTGTAATATATTAAAATACATATTTAGTGTAGTTGTGATCTCATTGTAAAAGCAGTTTTATATCCCACCTGTAGCAGTTTGATATGGTTTATAAATTCCAAAAATAAATATTGGATTATGTTTGTAAACTGCTCTGAACCTGGGTATGATTAACTTATGATTAGAGCTTTGATTGGGCCACATCAGTAGGATGTGGTGGGGACTCACAGATAAAAACACACAGAGCAGAGTTTTGATGTTGGAGTTTTTGAGCTGGAGCCCAAAAAGTGAACACACAGGAGAAGAACACAGAGGAATAGAGATGGCTCCTTAGACATGGCCGAAGTCCCAGTGAAAGAGACAGAGCCATTTGCCTGAGAGTTTACGGCTGGCTTTGTGGAGAGAGCAGAGCAGTGGAACCCGGAGAGAAACAGAGCCCCAAGAAGAGAGGAACCCAGGAAGCCTGAACTCTTGGCAGATGTCAGCAGCCATCTTGCTCTAACACATGCTCCAACACTAAAGTCCAACACCAAGACTTTGGTAAGGGAAGTACCTTACTCTTTATGGCCTAGTAACTGTAAGCTCCTACCCCAAATAAATGCCCTTTATAAAAGTCTGGTATTTTGCATCAGCACCCCTTTGGCTAATACACCATCTTTCATTTAATATAATAATATGTCCACTTTCCCATGTCAATAATAGCTTTAAACATTATTATTTTTTAGCTGTGTGGCATTCCTTGGTATAGTTGCACTATAAATTACTTGTAGGAAAACTTGTTTCCAATTTCAGGTTGCTTCCAATTTTTCTGTTGCTAAAAACAGTTCTGTGTAGAGGAACATCTCTGTAAATTAATCTTTGCTCATCTTAACGGTTATATCCATAAAATAGATTCCTAGACATTCCATTACTGAATACAAATAAAAATGCTTAAAGCTCTTGCTACTTATTGAGAAAATGTTTTCCAAAAGTATTGAACCAATTTGCAATCCTGTCAACAGAATGTGACAATACTGGTTCACTCTACTTGTTTTCATTAATTGGCTGGAGTAAGAAATGAAATCTAATTTGTATTTATTTGATTATTTGTGACGCTGAACTCCTTATGTGCTTATTAGATACTTGTATTTCCTCATTTATGAATAATCTATTCATTTTCCTTTCATATCCTAGAAATAGTAAGAAGAACAAATTTTGAGATTTAGCAGTATGTTGAGGATGAAAAACAAAGTGCAAAACCATCTTGTTTTTGGCAAGAATAACCAAAACAAATATAAAAGAACCCATAAATAAAAATCAAAGTTTAAATAGCAACCTAAAAAAATTAATAATTGCAATGCATAGGGAAGAAAAGAGGCTAATTTCCATAATATATAAAAAAGTTTATAACAATCAAGAAAAACCCAACAACCTAATAGAAAAATGGGCAAAAGTCATAAACAAATAGTTCTAGAAAAGGAAATACAAATGGGATTTTAAACACATGAAAAGATGCTCAACTATATTCACAAAGAAAGTTACAAGTTAAGACTAAAACGATAAAAGCATTTTGTACCTAACAGATTAGCAAAGATCCAAAAGTTCAATAATACACATTGTTGGGAAGCAGTCTTGACCCAATGGATAGGGCATCCGCCTACCACATGCGAGGTCCAGGGTTCAAACCCAGGGCCTCCTGACCCATGTGATGAGCTGGCCCACATGCAGTGCCGATGCGCGCAAGGAGTGCCCTGCCACACAGGGGTGTCCCCCACATAGGGGAGCCCCACATGCAAGGAGTGCACCCCGTAAGGAGAGCCGCCCAGCGCAAAAGAAAGTACAGCCTGCCCAAGAATGGCACTGCACACACAGAGAGCTGACACAAGATGATGCAACAAAAAGAAATGCAGATTCCTGGTGCCGCTGATAAGGATAGAAGCGATCACAGAAGAACACACAGCGAATGGACACAGAGAGTAGACAACTGGGGGGGTGGGGTGCGGGGAAGGGGAGAGAAATAAATAAAAAATAAATCTTTAAAAAATAATAATAATACACACTGTCAAGGAGGATTCTGGAAATCGGGCACTCACATGTTGTTAATGAAACTTTTACTTTATATGATCACTTTGGAGGATAATTGGACAATAGGTATTAATATGGAAAATGGACATATTCTTTGAGTCAACAATTCCATTTCTAGGAATTTATCCTACAAATAATTACCAGTATATGTAAAATAATATTCATTGCAAATTTGTGAGTAGTAGTACAATATTGGAAGAAACCTAATGTAAACAAATAAGAGATTAAGTAATTTATGGTATACAGTTGAATATTATATAGTCATTTAAAAGAACAAAATGGCTTTGTAGGTACTGGTAGAGTATTTCTCCAAGATGTATTGTTGAGTGAAAAAGCAAGATATGAAATCTCTCACTGTGAAAAGAGGGTTGGGGAAGGATTGTATACATTTTTTAGTATGTTCACAGACTTGGATAGATAAGAAATTGAAAATAATAGTCACCTTTAGGGGGATAAGGAATAGACGGCTGGGGACTGAGGGACAGGGGTAAAAAATAGGAACTGTGCCCTTTTGTTTATTTTGAATCTTGTACCACATATTTGTTTAACCTATTCTAAGTATATCTTACGTTGGAAGGACTCATAATGGGAAAGTTACTGTAAGAGTATGATGATAGCTTTTTTCAATTTGGGTTCTTTCCAAAATGTGATTTTTGGGATAAACCTGGGTGAGTCAGCATTCTCCCCAGACTGTAAGCCCAAGATGGTAGGGGCTGTGAATATCATCGTCCCCACTGAATCTCCATTACCTAGCCCACATGAGAGGTACTGAATAAACATTTCTTAAAGGGATGACTACCAGAATTCTAATCTAAAGACTAGAATAATAGACGAGCCATGCAAAGAATTAGACAGATCAGTATGAAAGGAAGCCTTAGAGACAAAACATTTAGGAGAGAAAAGATTTCTTACAAAAATGTCGCAAGGGAGTCAGATTTCCGAAGGACTGGCTTAGAACTGTGACTTACTCTGCCCCTTTCCCACTAGTGCTGTTTGTTTATAACAAAAGTATCAAGAGGGTTGTGGAGAGAGACAAAGCTGGAGAGGTGAGCAGGGACCAAGTTTCCGTCAGCCTTAGAAGCCACGTAAAGGAGTCAGGCAGTGAGAAGAATGAGAGAAATTAGAAACTGAAAGGACAAGAATATTGCTTAGACTACTTTGGCTTCAAGTGACAAAGACCTAAAGCTAAGAGGGATTTTATTGGCTTGTATAACTGGAAAGTCCAGAGATCCTACAATATCATCAGGGTATTATTTTTCTCTTTCCATGCCTCCACCTAATCTTCTGGGTTGTCCTCATTCTCGTACAGACTCTTTCCACAGGCTGGCCTCTGGCCACTACAGCCTTACTATTACCAAATAACTGCCCCGTCAGTTCCTAATAGCACCAATAAAAATCCTAGGACTAGCTCTTATTGGACAGCTTGGGTCACATGCCCATCCCTGAACTTATCCCTGATCACCCCAAAAAGTGGAGGTAGCATTATTTGCATCATATGAACCAAGAATGAGAGAGGGATGGTTCCCAATGAAATCAGGGTGCTGTTCCCCAAAACAAGAATGTTGAGCAGGTAAAAAATAATTGCAGTCCACTATAAGCAAAAACAAAACAATCAAATGAAAATGATTTATTTCTTTAAGAATAAAAATCGGACAAAAACCTTTGGCTAGAAGAATGGTTAAGATACTAGAGAACGCTGGAGATTGTGGGAGCAAACTCTGGAAGAAACGGGAAGGGATGGTGTTCGGATCAGAACATTGGTGAGAGAGAATAATTATGGGCTCCAAGGGCCAGGAAGGACCTTGGAGGCCATTTAATCCCACTTCCCCATGTCTCCTGGCACTGTCTCCCCCACTCATCAACTCTCACCCTCAGCCGCCATGTACAGGCAGATAACCTCCCTTAGAGGGTCACGCTAATTCTACTTGAACGTTTTCAGTAATTAAAAATATTTAATTCTATTGTCACAAACTCAGATTCTTAAAAGTGTCTGTTTTTCAATGAGCCAAAATCTAGTCCCCAGTTTGCCTCCTGGATTAACAAACCATTAGGCTACTTCCTTCTTTCATCAAACAATCCTCTTGCTTTGGAAGACTCTTTCATTCCTGCCTGGGTCTTTTCTTGTTCAGCCTGTTCTTTTGACCACTTATCAGGTGACATGGTTTCCAGAGTTTTCTTCTATCCACTTATCTTTCTCTGGATCCATGCTAGTTTGTTTGTGTCTCTCTAAAACATGGTGTTTAAACACAGTTCTCCAGATGATGCCTGGCCACAGCTGAATTCAGTGAGCCCATCGCCTCCCTCCATCGGGATGCTATACTTAGTTAATGCAATTTAAGATTGCATTGTTTTTTTAGCAACGTTGTATCACAACTCACTCATATTGAGTTTGTGACCAACAGAAATCCCCAGGTCTTTTTTCTCATGAATGGCTGCCAAATTAGGCCTTTTATAATTATTCAAGTGGTATTTTTTGTGCCAAAGAATGGAACTTCCTAATTTTTTTTATTTTTAAATCTCTTGTTTATTTCAGAATCCTTCCTGTCGCTTGCCCTCCAAAAATGTGACCTTTATAATTAGGTGGGATAAAGCCTGAAGACCTTGTTGCAAAAGAAACTCTCTTGTATTCCATTAACCCGTATGGTCTTTTGGTTTATGCACCTACCAGCTTTCATGTTTGATTCCTGAATAATCTGGTTTCTATTCTTTGCTAAGGCCTTGGCTACAGGTTGCTCCACTAACAAGTAGGCACCCTTTGTAGAGGTAGCATGTGTGTGTTTGTGTGTGTGTGTGAGTGTAGGTGTTGCAGATTATGAGCTCTGACCTGTGGCTTCTAATGGTTTCAGGTCAGTCATTGTCGATCTTTGCCTCCACTTTAGCTTTGTGCCAGCTGGTCTGAATGAATGTACACTTTGGTACCTGTAAGCTGTTCCACCTCTTTCCTATGGTCATTTGGAGGGTAGCAACCAGGATAACTATAGAATAATTTGGAATTAGTCACAGCTGGCCTGTGCTTTAGAGTAGCGTTGTCAGAGTCCTAATTAGCCATCACTATATAGTCAAACTGATGAGACTTCAACACATGTCCCAGATTCCTTAATGGAATCTCTGTATCACTGGGTAGCTTGTTTTCCTGGGACCTGATGATTTTGACAGCTGATGTCTCCTGGACAACCTCCTTCTACTGCTCTCTCAGCCCCAAAATTGCCCTCCTAGCAGCTTGAGCCTGCTGCCCCACTAGAAAGTCCTAAAGGATCCTAAGGCTCTGGGAAAGTACCTATTATGAAAATGTGCAACTGGGCCACGGAACTTGTGTCAGAAGTTGGGGTCAAAAGTGGAGCCTCGGGAAACCGCTGTGGCTCAATCAGTTGGGCTCCCGCCTACCATATGGGAGGCCCTGGGTTTGCATCCCAGGGCCTCCTTGTGAAGGCAGGCTGGCCCATGCGCCACAGAGAACTGACAGTCCGTGCACTGTGGAGAGCTGACACAGCAGGATGATGCAACGAAGGAAAACAAGCACACACAGAAAGGACACGCAGCAAGTAGACTCAGAGAACAGACAGCAAAAAGCAAGCTGCAAGGGGGAGTAGTGAATAAATAAATAAAAATAAATAAATCTTAAAAAAAAAAAATGGAGCCGTTCCTGTGACCCAAAGAAAGGGAGGTACCGTATGCCAGAGGGAGAATGCCAGTGGCCCCTTCATTCCACTTTGTGATGCAGACATTCAGCAGTGAAGGCAGTCACTCTCAGAAAAGCACTGAAAGGAGTGGATGTGTTTCAAGCAGATGGGCACCAGCCTCTCACATGGTAGGTCCCAGATTCTGTTCTCAGTGCCTCCTAAAGAAGACAGGCAAGACAGTGAGCTGATGCAAAGGGCTGGCGCGGCAAGCTGACACAACAAGATGTTGAAATGAGGTGATGCAGTGAGGTGACACAATGAGGAGACACAAAGAGATGCCACAATGAGAAATACAAGCTGGGAGCAGATGTGGCTCAAACGACTGGGCACCTCCTGGGTTCAGTTCCTGGTGACTTCCAAAAGCAGATGAGCATACACAGATGGTACACAACAAACAGACACAGAGAGCAGACAGTGAGCACAAAACAATGGAGGACAGGGGAAGGATAAATAAATAAACAAATCTTTGGGGGAAAAAAAGTGCTGAGGTCTCAGGCTTTCACTATGGTGCAGGATCCATACCTCAAACATTCAAAGGACCTACCTGTGTATACAGGATCTATTTTTCACTTTTCTCATAAATCCCTACAATAGCCCATTTTCCACTTGTGTCAACAGCAATAAAGAGATGATATATTTGTGCTTCTTGCTCAACTTTCTGAGTCCCCGAACAAGAAATGCTGATTTGAAGAGTGACAGGCAAGCAAAACCATCAGTGATGCTCTCATCACCTTTCCACACTTGTTTTGTGTGATGCCCTTTTCATGTTATTTTAAAAAGAGGAACCAGATGTTTTCCTAAGGGGAAATTTCTAACACCTTCTTTCTGAAAAGTAAGACACTAGAACTGAAGGACCATCTGCTCAGGATTTGCCAGGTAATGACCACAGTAGAATGAAGGACAACGTCACCTATAGGAGAGAGCATTACAGGAATTAATGTTGTAAATAGTGTAGAAAAAGTAGTTGCTAAATGTAAGAAACTTTACAAAAATTCCTAGATATGGGCAAAATTTTCCCTACTGATCCAAAATTATTGGACCAGAAAATCCAGGCTAAGATTTTTAAAACTAAAAACCTAAACCTAGATGTGTGGGACTTTTTCATAGCAAAATAGAAAGTACCTGGAAGACAATCAAATACAATCATTTAAAAAGAAGTAATGCCTGACATATTTGCTGAGGACTGTTCATCAGAATGTTTAGACTTGCTCCAAGGATGTCAATTCACTGGCTCCTATGTTGATTATTTTGGGACTGAACAAAATTTCAAAAGGAAAATATATAAGATACCGACTCAAAGAAACTCTGCCAATTCTGAATGTGAAGATATTAAAGTATGTAGTCAGCATTTTTTTCAACGGAGAAAGTCAAAATATAGTTTTGTGTTTAGCACTGACTGTTTTAAAGATTTAAGATAAACATCACTTATTTTAGGAAAAAAAATATTGAGAATCATAAGGATCAAAGTTTTGGCAGAGGGAAGAAAGGAATGAATTCAGTGATTCATGGGAAGAAAATAAAGAAGACTGGATCTTCCTCTGAGATAGGAAAGGCAGAGACATGAAGAAAGAGATGAACTTGAGAGAGGGAAGTTAAGGAGGTGGATGCTTCTGTAAGGCCTGGAGGGCCTTGTAAAGCAGGAAGGAGGGCCACCTCTATTTCCCTCACTAGATCGTAAGATCTATGAGGACAGGCACTGGGTTGTTTTGTTCCCTACTAAAGTGCCTGCTGCCAAGCACAGTACATGAATATTGTTGGACCCAATTAGTATTTGTTAAAAAAAATGAATGGAAGAGTGTGAGCATTAGGAACCTAAAGTGGAAAATACTGGGAATAGCTATTCTGGGAATTATGGACTAGAATCAAGAGATGAATAAAGAGATTGCCAATTGTTGTCTATTAAGATTATGAGCTATTCAGATTTTTCCCTGTGTATAAATGTATACAAACATGTGAATGTGTGTGTATAAAACAAATTCAGATACAAATACATATCGCACTCCTAAACACCTCCTGATATTTACTGCAATATAGGGGTTGATAACAATGATTAGAAAATCTGTATGTTAATTGAGTTGTGTTCTTCTTTTTTCATTAATATTCCCTACCCCACCACCCCCAGATATCTGCTCATCTTCTTTAGGAGGCACCTAGAACCAAACCCGGGGCCTCCCATGTGGGAATGAGTGCCTGACCACTTGAGCAACTTCTGCTCCCTGCTGGGTTGCAGCATCTGCTCATTGTGGTGTTTGCTTGTTGTGGTGGCTGCAGTGTCTGTTTATTGTGGCAGTTGTGGCATCTACTGGTTGCAGCATCTACTTGTTGAGGTGGTTGCAGCATCTACTCATCTTCTTTAGGAGGCACCAGGAATAGAACCCATAGCCCAATTGCTTGAGCCACATCCACTCCCTCTATCTTTTGTGTTAAGAGATAGGACCAAGATGCAGTAAATACAGACCCAGAGTTTCAAACTTTCTGCAGAGACTCTCAAAATGAATTTTGAAGGATTCATTTTTTCAAAAGAAAATCCTAGAAGGGGAAACATGTTTGGAAATGAAGTCAGAGAACTTAAAAGTCTAAAGAGTCTCCGCAGAAAGTTTGACTGTTGGGTTCTTCTAAAGAGGCAAATGCAGTAATTCCAGAAAATCAATTTGAACTTGTGTGCATGGTGCCTGCTAATTTGCCCCTCTGTTTGACCTGGACCCTCACTTGGCCTCTGAACCCTGGTCAGACTGTCTTTGAAATATTTTTCCTATCACCTCTTGTTGAAATGTCTTATTATAAAATTCTGTTTATTTCATTTGTTTCTTTTTTTATGCAGTTTATTTTCCAAACATATATACCCATATATTTAGGTTTCTCAGGCTGGAAATTTTTCACTTGTGAAAAATCAATGCAAAGGTACATTAGAAGCCTATTAAAACAATGACTCATCACTAGATGGGGGTGAGGAGGAAGTTGGGCTTGGAGGGGGATGAAATAAGGAACTTCCATTCTCCTCCAGTTTTCTAACTTCAGCATGTAATATTTTTAAGGAAATCCATTGTTCATGTTAAAGGGGAAAAAAATTTCACAGTCCTTTTCTTCTTAAGCCTATAAATCAGTAAAATATTAAGGTGGAAGCAAAAATATCTCTTTATGACTGATGACCTGCCTTAGTAATCCCAATCCTTGAATGTGATTGTGTTACAGATTTGTACTTTAAAAAATAGATAGTTTCAAGTATTGCTTCTAAATTCTAAAACATGGGAGGTCCCAGGTTCCATTCCCTGTGCCTCCTGGAGAAGGCAAGGAAACAATGAGCAAACAGACAAGAGAACCATCTGGGGGAGGGGATGGGTAAATAAAAAAAGGTAAATAAATAAATCTTCAAAAAAAACAAAAACAAAGCTTAAAAAAAAATCCCAAGATGCTTGCTTATAAACCATTCTTCTTTTAAAACACTGAAACAAGGAGAAGATAATTTAAAAGAGCCCATGTGATAAATGGAACTAACATTGTACTAAATCTAGATTGGACACCTTTGTCTTTCTGGTAAATTATGATAGCAACTGTAGAGTGTGAGAATTGTTATTTGAACAGAGCCATATCAAAATCACAGAACTTCAGTAATTGTTAAGTTTTTCCCTCATGTTCTTGGGATATATTGTACAAAGTTTTGCTTTTGTCATAGGATGTGAAACCCCTAGAAACAACTCAAAATTGAATACAGATCTCTGGCCCTGAGACTTCAGATATTTTTCTCCCTTACTTAGCTATCCAACTATTTTAAAATCTTGTTCTCTTTGATCATTGATAGGAATGTTGGCTTGGCACAGTCATTTTAACTCCAACCTTGTGAGGTATTTTGAAAACTCCTAAGTATGAATTTAAACAAATAAACATATGGTCCTAAATTCTTCCTTTTAGCCTAAAATATATCAGTGGATATATCAAGGTATTACATGTTATCTCTTGCTTATCTTTTTTTTTTAACTTTTTACTTTGAAATAATTTCAAATGTATAGGACAGTTGCAAAAATAATATAAAACCCATACAGACAACTCCAGACACCCAGACACCCAGCTCCACCAACTTTTAACATTTTGCCAAATTTGCCTTGTCAGTCTACCTCTCTCTACCCATCTCTCTATCATTTATTTATTTTCTAAACCTTTGAGAGTAGGTTATATACGTTTTGTTCTTTGAATGCTTAATACTTTCATGTACATTTCCTTAGAACAAGGATATTCCCTTATGTAACCACCTTAAGTACAGTTATCAAGTTCAAGAAATTTAACATTGATGTAAAGATTACGGTCTATATTCCAATTTTTTTCATATGTTCCAAGGACATTTCAAAATGTCCTTTTGGGCGTTTTCTTCTCCATTATTGTCTTGCCTATCCTTTGATTTCACACAGAGTTTCAAATAGTCATTTTGGGTTCTTACCACATTTGCTAGGAAATAACTGTTTAAATATGTCTTCCCCTAACACATTTCTGACGGGATTCCCCTGGCAAAGGTAGATGGGATTTTTTTTTTTTTTAATTGGAACCATACTAGAAACAGAATTGTTTCTGGTAATTGCTGATGCAGTTTCCCAGCTAGCATACATGGAGATAAAGTGACAATTCTATTGAACAGAACGGATGGCAAAGAAGGTTGAAAGATTTCCACCCTGCAAAACAGACTGTCCAGCTCCAGCACAGGTTAGTGTATATTTAGTTGCTTTTCCCTGTTGTTTTCTCCCTGCTTAAATGCCTTGTATCTTATTTATTCAGTGCTGAGACTCTGCCAAAAATATTAAGATAACACAATTTGAAAGAAAAAGGAAAATTTAAAGCTTAAACTTCCAAAAATGTTATTACAGGGAGGAATCAAATTTTCTTTCTTCCTTAAAATTCTCTACGGTACACTATCTTCAAAGAAAAACCACTGAATCAAAGACCCACCCATGTTAAAATAACACTGTTGATAACTAATATTAATTAGCTATTACAAGGTGATAGGCACTGTGCTAAATGCCTTACATTTATAATTTCTTTTAAGCCTCAGAGAAAGCCTATGAAGGTGATACTTTTATTATCCTCATTATAAAGATACATTGGCTTTTACCGCTCTGTATTAATAAATTGGATCTTTCACTCAAGGGGTTCTAAGAATCCAAATGTACACAGGTATTTTTTTTAACCAGTGAATATTACTATCTACTAGTACAATAGAGCAAAGGGGGAACACAAGAGGGATTATTTTTCAAATTTTAAAAGGTTTTCTTCAATAATTCTGTTTCTAGGTATTTACCCTAGAGAAACTTTCCCACATATACCCAAATAGACATGTATAAGAATGCTCACTTGCATATTGTTTATGCTTCAACATGAGAATGTATGAGTAAATTGTACTATACTCAAGAGAATATTATATAGCTGTTAAAATCAATGAACTAGATTTCCATGCATCAATATAGATATATCTTGAAAACAATATTGAATAAAAAAAAATTTTTAAAGGCAGACATACAGTGATGCATTTGGAACTATATAATTTCTACCAAAGGTTTGTTTAGTACATATGCACTTATGTAGTAAAAGTATAAAAAATAAAAATTAAAAAAAATCACCCCAGTGAATACATACTTCTGTAGTAAAAGCATAAAAATGTCAACCAGGAGGGTAAAACTTTCAGGTTAACAGCTACCTTTGGGGAGGAAAGGAATGGGGTTGAGTACAAAGTACTTGGCCTCACTGTAATTATAAGGTCTTATTTCTTTTGCTTTAAAAAATGACACAATTTAGAAGAGAAAAAACTTTAAAATAGTTTTCTTAATAAGAAAGAATATAAATTAAAAATTAATATAAAAGAAGAATACATAAATAATTTTTATTTGAAAAATGACACAAATACGAGAAAATGTTAACATTTATTCCTTCAGGGGCTATGTGGTTTATCATCTTATTCTCTGAAAGTTTTTGTATTTTAAAAAACACTACCATACTAAGAAAAATGAAATAATATGTAGATTCGTTTTGGAAAAAAGTTGGAATCACTATGTAGAACATGGTCTCAATAATTTCAGGTTAAAAGTCTTTTTGAAGTAGATGCCCAACTTATTTATAAAATAGCTCAGTAAACCACCCATAGACTATATAGCTTTGAGTCATATAAATTCAGTGTGTCCTTCAAAATAAACTAGCAAAATGTATTCCTCAATAACTTAATTAAGGTGAATTTCTTTAATGCAGTTTTAAGAAAGCTGCAAATCACAGGGTGCCAGTCTCCAGACCCTTACGTTATTGTCAAGGGCAACAGGAGAAACAGTTGTCTGGAGACTGTTACAGGCCACATGATTCTTGAAAGCTTGTGGGTCATCATTATCCTCTGGGCTGTACATTCTCAAATCTGATTTCCCTGACTGACCTCCTTCCTGTTCCTCTTCCTGTTCCTTTCTTCCCAGCAGCCCAGGATGTCATTGTGAGGGAAAACACCCTTGAATGCTATCTAATTAGGCTATGTAGTTCCATTAGTGAGTGTCTTCATTACACTATTTAGTATTATGGTTCTGGGTCACAGATAAAAGAGTTTCAGCTCGAAAATGAATCTAATCTTTTGTTAGTTTGCTTTTTGTTTGGATTCTTCCTACTTTCCAGATAATAATGTAGTTGAGGAATGCTAAAGCCAGCATTACTTAGAGTGCTATTCATTGTTAAGATTATGTTTTATACATTTAAATATAATCTCTTTTCAGTTACATAGCTTGCAATTAGCACCAGTTTGTTTGTGGGTGTGTGTTCATACACATTTTTGTTTTATACTTGTCTTGTTCCAAAAAGGATAAAAGATGGTTTAAAGATACATATAATATACTGCCAGAAAAACTAAATTTGAAGTTAGTGAAGAAATGGAAACAGAAAATAAGCCAGGAGTGCGTTAATTACACCAGGTGCATCCTGTTAAATAGTAGAGACTGGCAGAAGGAGGCCACATATAGGGCTCTAAGCTTCCTCAACAGTCAAGGGAAATACTGTCAGTTCCACAATTAGGTATCCAGAAGACAAAAACAAATGTGGATAATAAACAAGGGAAACATAACTATATGAGGCACTAAAACAAAAAAAAAATATTTTCCAGATAGTCAGAAAAAGTAAATATAGTCACAAGATTCATGGAGCTCTTTTAAATCTCTTTATATAGGCCCAAATTATTATTCTAAAATGAATTTATTAAAGGAATTCTGAGAGGAGGAAGGAGCCATGCAGGGAATTTGGGGATTTGGAAGGGAAGGAAGGGGGTGGTCTAGGCACAATCTAGGGGCCTAAACATTGCAACATCTGGCTTTGATATGCAGCTGGTTACCAGGATGACCATATAATTTGTTGTCTAAACCAGGACACTCTGAGAGTAAGAAGGGTATTATTAATAATTAAGCCCACACTGGGACATATGGCTACCCTAAATCATTGCTCATCACCCACTGACATCCTGCTCCTGGTGCAACCTGCCACTGTGGACCCAGTGAGCCAAACTCATTCTGTCCAATATGGAGGGGCGCTAACTGGTTAGAGGGTTCTCTGGATCTCTGTTCCAGGTCACCAGTATAGGGAGCATGCTTGCTGGTAAGTCAGACAAATAGGGAAGGTAGTTAAGAAAAACTGGAGTAAGCAATGGGTAATAGTGACCTGAAGAGCTATTCTTCATCAAGAAAGGGTTAAGGTAGATTCACTTCCAAAGATGGGCGGGAGGAGGAATAAATCAGGTTGCAGGTGAATCTCATGAAAGGAAAGAGATCCCACCACTTCAGCATTCTGTGAAGAGTCCCATGAGATTTAGTAGAGATTTGGAGGAAAAATTAAAGTTGGGATATTGTCAGAATGACCAAAGCCCTTAAGTTGTGGTTTTAAAATATTAGTGTGATATGAATTACCTTGTGAGCTTGTTATAAACTAGATTCCAGAACCTCAGCCCCACAGATAATGATTCTGTTTGCCTGAGATGGAACCCAGAAATTTATTTTAAATTCTATGTGTCTGCCTCCCTACCAATCACTCCAGGTGATTCTGGTAAAAATGGTTTTAGTTCACATTTTGAGACCCTAAAAGCTCCTTAAACAGGCTTTCAGGAAGTCTAACCTTCCCAGAAGGAAGAGCGGTGGATGCCTTTGTGAGTAACACAGGCTAGTTTTCCCCTGGGCAGTGGGTAATTTAATCCTCAGAACAACCCAGTGGGGTAGGTACTATTATTACCCCCAGTTTACAGCTGAGCACATTGTGCTGTATTCGTGGCAGCCCCTGTAGTAATGCAGGGCACAACCTTTCATGCTGTTCTCAATGTTGGGTCACAGAAGTTCATTAACTTTCCCAAGGTCCCACAGCTAGAATCTAAGCTCTGAAACCTTATAAACGAGAAGGAGGAGGGAACTGAATGAGAAGAAATTTCTGTGATCTTGCCAGAAAGGGAATGGAACCAACCTAGAAATTAGTAAACTTACTCACACAAGGACAGGACAGGTGAGAAGTCAGGAAGCAACACAATCAAGCGAATCAATTGTGTCAATTTTCCCAAGTCTTCCTGGATGCAGCCCCAAGACTGCCTCCCCCAGTCATATTGAATGCCTGTGGAGAATAAAGCCCCCAAGCTCCCATTTCTGGTGTACGTTTTTGTTTCCTAGTGAAAAAACTCTGAGGCCAATACCAAAGTTGGGATGTCCTCAGGTGGAATTAATGGCAATCTGTCCAGTGCTCCTGCAGTATGTTGTTCATATAGCACCTTTGGCCCTTTTTTAAGGGTGATTTTCTATGTGTCTATCTCCCTACCAAGTTTACAAGTCCTTTGAGGGCAGGGACAATGCTTTATCATACTTGTGCCTCCTAGTAGCTAAAGAAGGAATGCCATCTGTGAATAGGTAGACTTCTAGGGTTCCTTCTTTCCTCTTTCCTCTATGTGTTGGGCATTTAGTTCCCTGCCTATTAAGTTTAGTGGGAAAGACCTACAAATAATGATAAAGCAGTGCTTTGTACAGAAGATTATAGAGGTAAGCACAGGATTGCTATGGGGCAGAGAAGGTGGGCTTGACTTAATCTATAAGGACGATTGAATGTTGACAAAATGAGCCAGGCAGAGGAGAGGGCAGGGGCCATTCTAGGCAGAAAAGATAGCACGTACCAAAAAAATTAGATTTGAGTGAGAGAGAAAGATAGAGAAGGAGAAGGGGGAGACTGTGGGGGAAAGGGGGGATTTGTGGTACTGCATGTAGTTTAGTGCGATTGAAGAAATTTTCACTGACTGTGACACCATTGGGGGTAGGGTGGGAGAAGAGTACCAGCTCTGGAGCCAAATGATGTGGGTGATCCAAATCCCAGCTCTGCCATTTACCAGCTGTGTAACTTTGGACAAACTACTTAACCTCTCAGGTCTCAGATCTTAATTTCTTAATGGGATAATAACAGCATCTACCTAATGGGATCCTCATGAGAAGGAAATGGTAGTAAAAGCACTTCGAACAGTGCCTGACATGGCATAAGAACTTAATAAAAAGTTATTGTTACTCCATTTTTCTCTTTCACTCCTCATTTTCCATCCATCAGCAAGATCTACTGATTCTACCTCTAAAACAAATGGCCAAACCATTCAATTCTGTCTCCAGAGAACTATAATTTCTTTCCTGGATTCTTGCAATACCCGCTAACTGGTCTCCCTGCTTTCAATCTTGCTCTGACAATCCAATCTCCACATAACAGCCAGAACAATTCTTTTCAAAGGTAAATCAGGTGTCATTCCTTTCCTTAAAAATATTCTGTGGTGTCCCATCATACATGATACCAACCATTTAGAATTTTCCTTACCAAGACCTAAAAGGTGTTAATCTGGCTTCCTACTTCCTTTTGTCCACTATGCTTTACTCTCTAGCTGCCCTGAACTTGGTAAGTTTTTCCTGGTAGGACCTTTTCACCTGCTGTTCCCTCTGCCTTCCCATTCCCAGCCCCCTTTACTTGTCTTTACAAATCCTTCTGGTTTTGTAGAAATCAGTTCAAATGTCAGAGGAGTTGACCTTAGTTTCAGAGATCACACTAAATTTACAACCACCCTGGTTTCTATGATATTATTCTAGTAAGTTTATTTCACTTTATCTTTTTTTTTCTCTGTCTTCCCAGCCTAGAATGTAAGTGAAAGGAGAGAGTTCTTTTCTTCATTGTTGTAGCCCTGGTACCTAGAACAGCAACCAACACATAGCAGGCACTCAACTTTTTACTGACTTGATGTCAAATGAAGTAAAAGGAAGGTGGAGAAATACAGGAGAATGCTGCCAAAAATTAAGGCACCTGGGGCTAATTTAGGCTTTTGCAATTATCTAATGAGATGATAAGGCCCTAGCAGTGGTTTTCAACTTTGGATGCACATTGGAATCACCTGGGGAGTTTTAAGAACTACTGATACTTGACTGCTTCCTCAGCAATTCTGATTTAATTGGTGGGTGCAGCCTGGGCATCAGAATTTTTAAAAGCTGCCAGGGGATTCTAATGTGCAGCCGAGGTTGAGAACAGTGCCCTAAAGGCAGAAGGGGGAGGTAAAAGAGAGACCTGAGTTAACAGATATTTAGGGATATAATAAACAGAATTTGGCAATTAGTTATAAATTGGAAATAATAGCTAAGAGAGTGCCTAGGAAGAATCCCAAATTTCTGGCCTGGGTGTGGGTGAACGAAAGAGGTGAGCTTTAAAGAAAAGATAAATTCATTTTTGGACAGTGTGAGTTTGAGGTATCTATGGGAATTTGAGCGGAGACAGTCAAGAGATATTTGTTTCTTAATATATTTGTGTTGCCCTAGTGAAAAGCAGAAATCCCTCTAATTTTCAGGAAAAGCAGGAAAAGATATCTCTAGGAAAATATGAGAATTGTACAGAATACAAGCCATTCCCATCTATATCGCATGACTGAATCTCTTTATTCAAACTCCCCTTCCAACCAAATGCCCCAAATGTCCTGAAATGGCATTTAACATGTTGATATAGTCTCAAGAAGGATTATGTTATGTACCAGTGCTGGTCCATAAATCCATTTAATTTACTATTCTTGTACTACCAGTAGGCTTAAAGGATCCCATAGATTAAATTGCTGGTAGCCTTAAAGTAGTATTTAAAAAAAAAATTGGCATTTAAATGTAACATCTTAAAACCTTGTACACGAAAATAAACATACCCACTATTATTTCAAAATTAGTGATCAAAGATACTTTAAACTGTCCAGCTTGCTTAGTTTTCTAATTGGTAAACATTTACTGTGTTACCAAAGATACCAAGTACACAGGGAAAGACTATGGTTCATTGGTTCACTTCCAATTTAAATTAGACAGGAACACCGAAACAAGGATTGAAAGGGTGATATATTTAGTTAATCGACAGATGGCAAATGGACATCCTGTACAGCATCTATCACATTCTGTTTCTCAATATCCTAAGGAAAAGTGACTAAACGTTGAAGAGAAACAAACTAGAAGGAAATGGACCAGGCCTGGGAGAAATTGGTTTATTCAATTAAGAATTTACACCAAGTCATGCATAGCTTAAAGACTTCAAAGATGACTGGCTCAAAGGATGTGAGGGGATGGGACAGCTAAAGCTGGATTTAAAGTAATTCAAAATGCATTACAGATCACTAAGGAGAATGTGAATTCTGAACACCTAAATGGACTTTAAAATGATAATGATAATAAAACCTGCTCCTAGGAGATCCTGCGGAAGACTGCGGTCTATTAAGACTAAGAGAGGCAGAGGGGAACCCGCGGCCGTGCAGGGCGCTGCCACTCTCTGGGGAATGACATTCCTTGCAGAGAGCGAGCGGCAAGAATACGCAGCAACACTGGCGCGGATCTCCTTGGGTTGCCAATCAAGGATTAGAACAAAAAGTTATAAATAATGCCGCAGAAATGCCAAGAGCCAGGGTTCCCAATATCGGCCTCTCCCTTCACCCGTACTAGGACGAGGTGCTCTCGGGGTGATGGAGAAGGGGCGGTGAGGAGATCTCTGCCCCACAGCCCGGCCGGCTCGAGGCGGAATCCCCGGGCGTGAACGGTAGCTAACAGTTCCGCTCAAGGGCAGAACGCGAGAACCGCACGCCGACGAGTGCCCGACGAACTTGCGTCTGAGAACGAGTGCGTCCCAGGGCCGCCCGCGGCAGGCCCTGTGGGCGTGACGCCATGACGCACGGCACGCGGGCGACGGGGCGGGGCGAGGGGGTGGGAGGAGGAGGTGGAGAGAGCTGGGGCTGAGGGAGGGGGAGAATGGCAGTTGAGGCACTGGTTCCAGAAAGCAGCCGTGGAGCCAGAATTGCGGAGGAGGAGTTCCGGAAAGCAGTGGTCCGGACCCCTCCCCTCCGTTCCTCCCGCCCCAGCTAAGAGGCGCTTCCACGGGAGGAGCCCTCCCCCCGTACTTAGGCTTCTACCGCGGCAACCGCGAGATGGGCCTGGTGGTCCGCAGCCCTGCGCCCGCCGCCGCTCGGAGGAGTTGAAGGTATGGGCGGGCACGGGAGGAGGTTGTACCCGGGTTCGGAGAACTGGGGCGGCTCCTGTTTCCGACCCGAAGCGCCCTGGCCCGGCCGCCGCCCTTGCGCCCCTCCCCGGGACGGAAATGAATTCGGAAGTCCCACGGCGAAGGCTCTCCCTCCTGTGTCCTCATCGAGGAGCGGGGTTGGGGACGGTCCCGGGGGTCAGGCCTCGAGCTGGTCCCGGGTCCCCCGCCTGGCCCTGGCGTGGGCGCCCCCTTACGGGTCCGAGCGGGTCGAGGTGGAGTGTGAGCTCTGCCCCGGTCCCTGTCTTCCTGACCCGGGAAATCTGTGGAACGGGAGGCTGGCACAGTACTGTTGTGACGGGCAGAGTCGGCGCTCCCTTCGAGCTCTTCCTGGGCCCCCGAAGAGGCGAGACCTGAGGGCGGCGGGGAGGTGGTGGGGGCGGGGCGCATTCCTGGTGGGTGAAATCGGCTCTAACCCGGCCGATTTCCGGGCCTCACTGCAAATTTGGAGACGGGGCTATCGCCCCCCACTCCTTGCTGCCTGGGGAGCAGCGACTTGCACCCGGGACAGTTCATCCAGGAGAACGATCACCCCCTTTGTAGACAGTCAGACAAACAAAATACGAAAAATGGAGTAGTCTTGGGGTAAAGTATGTGTTGTTGGGAAATCTCCCGGGATTGTCCCCTTAGTTTCCTCACCCAGCAAGTAATGCCACTAATTTTAATTTCCAGTTTTCTGTGTCATCTGGGTTCCACTGTCTGTGCTCGTTTTTCCCCCATTTGCATTAATGGGAAGAAGAAGTTTAGGGTTCATTAACCCCACGACAAGGGCAGTAAATAAAAGAGGAGAGAGTAGTTGAGGTTATATATGGGAGAAAGAAAGGTCTTAGTTTTTTCCATTGGTCCTTGAACGTAGAAATACAGGAACGATGTGTTATTCTGGTTAATGTTTACTACTCTAAACGTGGCAGAATGGTGTTAACGTTAGATGCTGCTGCAATTTTCAAACCTAGGTGTTGGCTGGAAGTGCTAGTTTCAAATGTTAGTAAACATTAGAGGCAGAAACCCCGTTTGCCTTCGCGATCTTTCCGGAAATTCCACTTTTTTTTTTTTTTTTTTTAAGAGCATGGCTGTCTTTTAACTGTTTTCTGGATTCTCCCCTCCCTTATTCCCTTATTTTAACATAGATTCCTTGCCCCGTTTGGTTATATGGCTCTGACAGCATGCTTAAGTTTCATTTTCAGTTTTGCCATTAACCAGTGATCTTAATGCGCATCTTACCACTTATGTTTATAATTCAAGCGATTACCATATTTGCCCGTTTATGCTTCTTTAACATCTTCTGAATTCAGTTAAAACTTAAGACTTCTTTCTATTTAGAAAATGGCCATGATGTTGTTTTAACTTTCATTTTCAAATGTTCTTTCCTTGCTACCTGCAATGTATGGTAAGGATTTAGAATTAAGTCTTGTACCTTAAAAAACAAATTATGCAAAAATGCGAGAGAGAGAACCTTTATATTTGGTAATTTAATATTCTGCTTCTTAATGTTCTCTTTTATTACTGTATACAATACAACAACTTTAAATTTCATGTGTCCACGAGAAAATATTTTAATGTTATATAGCAAAGTGTCATTCTGAAGAAAAAATTACATCTAGCAAGTAGTATTGGTGTGTATTTTTTCCAATATCTGACTTCTAGAAGGACTCCAATAAGATTAATTTTTTAAACTCGCAACATTTAAGGAATTCTTAACTTTCCAAGTTGTAGCTAATTGGAATATTGTTATTTAATTTGGAGGATGCCCTTAGAGTTTATATAAAGAACTATCCATTTTACTGTCATCCAACCAATGTTGGAATTAATTTTTAAAATTTTGGTGATTGTGAAGTTTTGGGTGCCTTTTTACGCGACTAAGTGAAACTAATTATTTTTTACCTAATATGAAATGTATTAGGATGAGTGTTTTTAGAGCTACTTCACTGTTTTAGTGGAAAATAAATGCTGTTTCAAATTTGAACATAGGCGAAGTCTTAATATTTTTGCAGTTGTTAATGTATGGTACTTGGGGTCATAACTCTATAATGGAATTGGATTGAAAGACGATGTTATAGGATTGCTACATGTAGTTAAGTGTGGGTAATGATAATTTATGGCAGTTTTTTAAAAAAAATTTAAGTCTTTCGTATATTATGGCAGGTTCTGTCTGCTTTTATCCTGAATACTGTAGATGTATCACAGAATTGATTTGGTTTTTAATCATTTCCCCTCCTGCTGCCACTTACTTTTTTTTTTTTTAAACTGGAAGGCACTGAGGATTGAGAAACACAGTGTTTTGAATTTCCCAAGAAGGGGAAAAAAACAAAATATTTGTGATAACATGTAAAAGTCCCTAGTTAAGGACCAGACACCAAATATGCTGGAAATACTTTTTGTTGCATTGATGTATGAATTGCCCATTTACATTTCTTCTTTTCTTACGCTGTATAGGAAATCTTAGAGAACTATTATGTTTTTTCTGATGCTACCAAAAAGTGACAATTGGTTGTAAAGTGCAGGCTGGTTTTGCACAGACTAAGCTTATGCTCTTTTATCATGTGAGGCCCAGAGAAAAATCAGGCCATTTTGGGCTCAAAGGCCAAAGTAAAGTTGAATTTCTAAATTTATACTTGATTGAAGATCACATTGTATTTAGCAAACCTGTACATCGTTGCAAAGTATTAATGATAATTTAATGATTGTCTGAAAGGACCTATGTTCATATATGGAGCACTTAAGTTTACAGGTTTTGGTTTGATTCTTATTTAGTAAAATGATAATCTAATTACTTATGGAAAATAGCTAAATTTTTCATACATAGACTAATTTTTCCTCCAATCAGGGGCTAATTTTATGTTTCTTTGACTCTTCCCCCCCCATAAGGTGTCAGTTGTTACCTGACAGAATAGGTATAATATCAAAATAACGTATGTGCATAACCACACCTGCACAGTTAAAGACTGAGGGGTGATAGATACTCCTTTGCTAAACACATCTGTATTTCAGATGGTGGTACAAGTCAACCAAAAAAGTAACAAAGTCATTTTGGGTGCTAAAAGCTCAGGTGCTTCTTTTGTTTCTCAATTACTATCATATGCCAGTCATGCTTTCTTATATTAAAGTGTGAAAAATTATCACCTTTTGATAATGTAGTTTTTGCTTGTATTCCTCTCTTTGTAGTTGTCAGTAAAACCTGAAAAAATTATTTTTGTTTATTGGTACCATTTTCTTGAAAACTGTGCCATTAACCTTAAAGCGTGATACATTCTTGCCCTACTGATGTTAAATTAAGTATTTTATTTTAAAAATCATTTACTGGGGAATTTTAACTTGTTAATTTGTTTTTGAAGTCCTACTTATAAAAAGCCTCAGTTTGACACACTTAATGAGGAGTTGTTTTAACTCTCAAATGTATTTGTGCATTAAATTATGAAGTAAAATAGTCAGAAATCACCCTAGTTTATTTAAACCCAAAAGAAACTTCAGCGCTCCATCTTGGGTCCAAATAACCTGGAGCGGGCTCCTTAAAATTGTGTACACTTAACATCTTTAGTCACTGTCCTTCTCTGGAGACCCCTGAGAATATAAATAGCTCTGCTGCATTGTGAATGGTGGGCAGTTTGCCAATTGAACTCTGGTAGAGGTAAACCATAGGAAGGGAGTAGACTGGTTAGAGGGAAGGAATAATAAACTGGTAGGAGCTATAGGGACTGTTATAAAACTAGACTTCCAGATAAAATGATAGCATAATAATAAGTATTGTATAACAAAAAAATACTACCATTCGTATCAATCTGTGGGTGATTTCTGCCTTGTAATTTATAAGTCAAATTATTTGGCATTTGCCCCAAAAATGGTAAAGCATTTTTCCCTAAATTAAATTATTTTTATGTATTATCACAAATGAGCTAATGTATGTGGAATGTGCGGTAGAGGTATAAGTTCTATGATGTCAGTGATCTTTATTCTCTTCACAATCAGGGTCTCAACATTTAGCATGGATCTTGACAATAGTAGGTGTTGAATAAATACTTAACTGAGATAAAAATATAATTGAAGGTATCTATTTCATAACTTTCTTTACAGCAGAACTGTCCAATAGAAATATGGTGTGAGTTATATAAGTAAATTAAGATGTTCTAGTAGCCACATTGAAAAAGTAAAAAAACAAAAGAAATTAATTTTAATACATTTAACCCCCAACA